>NC_047658.1:104109968-104382468 GCF_011762505.2 Arvicanthis niloticus | reverse complement strand
GAGAGAGAGAGGGCAATAAAAGTTTCTAGCTGTTGGGATCAGTGCTCACCTCTCACCCTGAGCATGTACACATACAGTAGGTATGTTCACTTAAGGTGCATAGTCGCCATGGAGACTAATCACCTCTTCCCCTTGAGCAGTTTGCCCTTGCTTTATGCTGCAGTCCAGCCCTGAATGACAACTCTAGGGGTGATGGGGAAAGCTTATTCTGATGCTCTCCCAATGAGAGCTACACTCTGAATTCTAAGCCAATTCCTGTGACATGCTTTTCCTTTAAAAGAGTTGCTAGGGTCAATGGTGTGTCTTCATAGACATAGAAACCCAAACTAAGACACCTTGGCTAGTAGACAATGTTTGTCCCCATGTGCTCCATATGCCCCCACTTGTTCTTCCTTCTGTGTTACTCTCTTCTTAGGAGAATACTCATCTCTAAGCACAGCCATATTCTGAAGTGCCACAGGTAGAAGGTAAACACATGAATTCTCAGAAGACACAGTTCAATCCCAAACAGAGAACTTCTGCAGTCTCAGAGATTAAGTCATGCCAGCATGACTGGCATAAAGCCACTTAGGGAAATGAGAAATGCACGTTTGCCCCAGTGTGTGCTTTTGTAGATCTCCTAAACAATTTTGTTTGTAAGCAATGATGTCTTTGAGTCAGGGATGTCACACAAGGATGACAAGACGTGGGTCTGATAAGGTGGGCTTTCTGTTCTGTCCTGAAAGGACAGTCAGAGGGAAGCCAGGATGCAGCTGTCACCACAAGCTATTTTAGTGGCTCCCATTTCAGTGAAGTATTATGGAGTCTCTTCATCTCCTACTTGGCTTCCTGGGGGCTATTTGGGCTTTCTGATGGATGGAGATGACCATGGCCTCTTTGGCTGTTGTTGAACATTGAAGAGATTGGGGGAAGCCAGACAATGTCTGGATTTCTGTGTCTTTCAGTCCTATATCCAGTACTGGAGTCTCCATCCTCTTACCTAGGGCTATTTCTGACACCAGGGCAGACTTTGCGATTTTGAGTTCTGCCTCCTTCTTTGGGGTGCCCAAGCACTGCTACATACCAGGCAAGAGAATGAAGTGGAGCCTGGGGTGTGAGAAGGCCTTCTCCAAGGATTTCAGTGCTACAGCTCTTTTAGGTGGCACTCAGTGAAACAGCTCTCATAGATAATATTTGGTGAAAAAGCTTGGATTCTTTATTCAGTGTAAACAAGGGCTATATAAACCTTGGAGAGTGGGAAGAGGTTCTTCTTGGGGTCAATGTTCATTGGCTGAGACTTAAGGTAAAGGGAATGCCTCATTTGCATGGAGAGGCATTCCAGGTGTTTGCTGGGCAGGGTTTCCACCAGGGGAAGGAGAGTTGAACCTGTAATTTCACCAATGTGACATTCCTCGGTGAGTGACAGACTCCCCAGATAAGGTCAGGTGGAGAAGAGGAAGCCCCGCTGAAAAGGGGGGAGGGGGTCCTCTATTTTGTACCAGCTTGGTCATGGTAGACTGAGACTTTAATAGTAGTGTTTCCCAACAATCCTTGATCGGGTCTCATTCATCTCCCTAGGGAATTCTTCTGCTAGTGACTGACCAACACAAGAAACCACATTCCTTTGTCTCCAGGTATGTGACTTTGAATTCTGTTTTCTGGGGAATATCAGAGCTCCCCATTAAGCATTGTTGTCCACACATAACTACTAGCGATGCTATGTTATTTCATCCTCTCCCAGCTCACTGTCCTGCTGTCCCCTCCCTGACCAATAAGTACTTCTGGGAATTATATTCTAAGCAAAAGCTCAGCACTCGAGTATTTGTCTTAAGGTTTACTTCTAGGGACCCCAAATGAAGATTAGTCAGCTCCACCACCATTTACAAGGATTGGTACCTGTTCAAAATGAATTACCTTTCTAATATTGTGATTGAACCCCCTCCCACATCCCAAATCTCTTTCCAGAATACCATATCCCTACTCTGTAAGCTTTGAGGAGTGCTGAACCAACACCTAAATTGCCACTATCTGGGAAGTACTCTGGGCCTGGAGACCTCTTGTGGTCTTTTTCCTGAGAGGCTAATGTCTGAGGAGCTGTTCATGAAGTAACATGGGGCAGGAAAGTAGTATGACATGCATATGTGAATCTTCTGGGTCCATTGTCATGCATGTAGCTCCTAGGAGAGACGTGTGGCCTCTGGAGGTCATGGCCAGTTGAGATGGAAGGGTTGTGGTCCTGAGTATGTTTTTAGAAGGTGTCTGATGCCCCCAGGTGCCCTGGACATTCTCAGAGACCAGGTGACTCTGGCCTCAGGATAATGAGAATGGGACACCCATAAGTGTCTCATATCCCAGTTAACTCAGTCTACCAGAATATTAGAGGACTGGGCTTGCCGTTGCCTCTCTTTTTCCTGGGAAAGTAACAGGAAAAGCACTTCCTTCTGGGGGTGGGGGTAGGGGTAATTTTTTTTCAAATGACCTCTAGGTGTCATGGATGAAAATCAGGTCAAAGGTGGACTTCTGCTCCTTCCTGGTCACCTGGCTCTGCTGTTGATTTAACAGGAGACTTTGGAGTCTCCTCTATTTTCACTTCAGTTCCCTGTAAAGGGATTTATGAAACATGCCTTTCAAAAATCTAGGAATTTTCACTAAGTAGTTCCATATGTATATGTGTTTCCAACCCCTTCCCCGAAAAAGCTACCAGGGTTGGAGAGATGCCTGGCTCTGAGTCGTTGTCTTAGTTTCCCTTTAATTGCTACAAGAAAATATTCAGACCAAAACAACTTAATGGGAAAAGATTTATTTTGGCTTACAGTTCCAGAGGACGATGTCTATCAAGGCAGGAAAGGCAAAAGTGCAAGAACAACTGGTCACATTGCACCAGCAGTCAGGAGGTAGAGAAAGAACAGGAAGTGGGACCTGCCTATAAATCCTTAAGGCCCACCTCCAATGAGCTATTTTCTCCAGTAAGTTTCCACTTCCTAAGGAGCTCACAAAGTTCACCCACAACACCATCAGCAGGAGATGGTGTGTTCAAACACACAAGCCTCTGGGGGACATGGCATATTCAAGCCACAGTCACCAAAGACATCTGTTTTCTTGCTAATGACAAAGCTTATACAAAAATACACAAATGCAATTAGGTAAATAAATGTCAGAAGCAGAATAAAAAGTAAAACCACAATGCTTCTTAAAAGCTATCATCAACATACTACTAAAAGCTATTAAAAATAAAAGGACCAACCACAAATAACAATGGTGAAGTTTGGCAGCACCTCCTTCCTGGGCCATCTGAAGTTGAAGTCATCTGGGTTGGGATGTTGGAGTCTGCTGAAGTCAGAGATTCTTGTCTTCCCTAAGATTCAGAATGTTCCTCACCAAGGGTGATCCAGGTATTAGGTGCCTACCAGACTGACTCTCTTGCTTTCAGGAGACTTCCTCAATTGGGTAGCAGCAGCCTTGCTGACCACACTTGGTTTTGTGGGATGTGATCCTTTCATGTTTGTGATGATTCCCAGTTTGTACACCTTGGGGTAGCTAACACACTAGCCAAGGATGGTTCTGTTATGATTCCCAGTTTGTACACCTTGGGGTAGCTAACACACTAGCCAAGGATGGTTCTGTTTGTGTTGGAGACTGGGGGCAACAAATAGAACACTGAGATGTGCACAGGGTGATCAGTCCTGGTGCTTTCAAACCCCCATGAGATGGGACACTCTGTTAAAAGGATAAGGGTGTAGAAACTGAGTGCTTTCATCCTGCCATAGCTTTGTTCCCAGCGTGGCTGGCAGTGAACCTCAGGGCACATAGATGATGTCAGAAATGGGGCCATCCGCTGATCTCAGACTCTACACTATCAAACACTGCATATGCTCAGGTCATAGATTCAACTCCGAGCCACTGAGGATGGGCCTGCCATGTGTCAGTCTTCACTGCCTGGACCATCCTCCTGTGGCCTGTGGTTCTTCAATACACTGTGTCCTCTCTGTTTCCATAGCCACCCTTCGTAGCTGTTTCTATTGTGATTGTTTCTAGCTACCAGGCTGTGATGGTGATTTAGTCTTTAAAAAACAGGTGATTTCTCAAAATGGTGCCCAGCCACAACTCTCCAGGACTTGCCAGAGGAGCCACTGTCTCACCAAACCAAATGAATAGGAGGCTTATAAGAAGGAGGTTTACCTGTGGCTGAACTGCTCATGTCTTCACTGAGGTCATCCAGTTTACATTTTGGGTGAGGCTTCTGAGCCCCGTCACCCCTGCCTCCTACCAAGGATCCTGGAGCTACGTGTTGCTTTCTTCCTTTTGCTGGATCTCTCTCTCTCTCTCTCTCTCTCTCTCTCTCTCTCTCTCTCTCTCTTTCTCTCTTTCTCTGCTTGCCCGCTTTCCTAACATCTCCTTTGCAACTTCAGATGCTCTTCCAATAGCTCTGTCTTTGGAAGACTCTATGTTTTGCTATTAGGACTCTATTCATTCACAACTCATATGTCACAGGAGGCAGCTTCTATTATGGACCCCTCCCCCCAAGCCATCAACTATTAATTGGAATTTTAAAAGTAATAATCCCACTCCAAGAGATTTGCCTTAAGGAAGCACCTAGAAATTATACACAGATTAAACACTAAGTTATTCATTTACAGTAGTCTGGATGTCCATCAGAAGGGAACTGACTATGTAAATTAGTGAAGAACCCCTCAGACCTCAGAAGATGGAAACAGATCTGGAATCCTCCTACCCCTCTTGGGCAGCTGATGATGGTGTCCAGGGAGAAAGATCACATGGGTTCATATTGAAGCAGTGTCTCTTCCTAGCAGTGTAGCCTCGGGCACTTTATCAAGTGCTATGTGCTCTTCTTTCTCATCTGGAAAGCATGGTGCTGTGGGATTATAGTAGTTGATGTATGGGACATGGCATTCATTCTTATGCCATGGGAAGAGCTCTATGGGAATTTGCAGCACTATGTATGACACAGCTTTGAGAGAGCAGACATTCGACCATTTTATTTTTGCATCCTGAACATGCGTACATACCATGTTTGTACCAATTATCCCAACTTATAAGGAAATCAGAGGGTTTCAGCCAAATCAGGTATTTAATCAAGTGCTAAGAGTTTTCTGTAACCCTTGGGGACACTTTCAAATTCCTTATTTACTCTGTCACATATCTACTAGCTGGGCCGCTGCATATTGGGCATGTTCTACCAGTGGGGACTAGGACAGCCACTCATGTCATAGAGATGATAAGGACTGGACATATAATCACTGACTCAATCAAAATGCAGTGAGAGCTATCAAGGAGACGTGCAGCTGCCATGAGAGTGCAGACAGGGTCTGGGTTGTGGGGGACTCTGCAAGGAGTCCTTTGTCCGGAGAGATGAGTACTTAACAGGGTCATGAGGAAGGAGAAAGAGTCTTAAGGCTTTGAGATACCATGTGCCCTGAAAGGGAGAAAGCTAGGAATCCCCTAGGATAGGATTGGGATGATGAGGTGTGGGAGTTGTCTTACAGAAGATGTAGCTACAATGGCCAGGCAGCCAGATACTTACACAGAGGTTAGGTGTAATTAAACTAGAGCATGAGCTCACTTCACTAGTTTCTCAGAGAGAATAGACTGGGTGGGCTACAGTGTCCAGAGACACTTCCAGGATATCCTGTATTCATCCAGGGCAGAGGCATGGTGACTGGTGTGAGGATGCTGCTTCAGACAGAGAGAGAAATTGACATCCCAGAAGGGTGATCTAATTTAAATCCAGGAAATTGCCCAGTTAACTGTCTTTAAAGGCAATGCAGCAGGCACAATCAACTTAGGCAATGAACATAGGTGGTGCTGGGTAGGCAAGCCAACTGCACCAAAATCCTCTTTAGAGCCATGTGGTAGCTGTGTTGCCTACTTTCTACAGCAGCATCTATGCCAGATGCCTAAGTCCCAGGCCCAGGAGACATCAGGGGATGAGTGTTTCCTTGCTTTGTTTGCTATGCTGAGGTCTTGTCCATGCAGAGCCCCCCAGTGGCTTCAGCACTATGTACCTCAGATGCGGCCTGAGAAAGGCAGGATGCCTCTTGAGACTAACTTAAAACTTTCTGCAGTCAGGAGGAGGGGATTGGACAGGCCTTGCTCATGGTTGTGTCCTCAAGCTGGTGATGTTAAGCTAGTGTCCTGGCTAGAGGTCTGGGGCAGGTAAGCATGGCCGAGTACAGACAGACATGGTGCTAGAGAAGAAGCTCAGAGTTCTACATCCTGATCAGGAAGAGAAAGTGACACTGGACCTGGCTTAAGCTTCTGAAACCTTAAAGTTCACCTCCAGTGACACACTTCCTCCATCAAGGCCACACCTTCAAGAGTGCCACTCCCTATGGGCCTATGGGGGACATTTTCATTCAAATCACTACAAAAGTGGAAATGCCTGTTGGGGAACAATCTCAGTCTTGGATTTCCAGTGTCCAGAACCAGCATGGAAAATCCCTGCTGACCAAGTCACACAGTCTGTGGAACTTGCACCCAGGCATCCCTGGCACCCTGGTAAGAAAGCTTTGAAGAATCAAACCTCCCTTTGAATGCTACATGCATGTTTCTTGTGTGAAACTCAGAGTTTGGGGGTTGTGCTATTGAAAGTCTTACTGAAAAAGTTAAACCAGAAATCTCAGTAAATGATTATATATTCTATGCACTAGCAAATAATTTCATCCGTAATAAATTTTGTTTCATTTTTTTAATGGACCAAATGTGCAGTTAACAAATGTTGATTAATCTTGTTACCATTCTGGTAACAAAGTATCTGCTATAAGAAAGTTAAGAAGAGGAAAATGTTACTGTTCGTAGTCTTGTAGGCTTGCTCGGAGGCCAGCTTGCTGACTGGGGCCTGTGTTGAGGCAGTGCATATCTAGAAGAGATCTTAGAGGAGACTTCAATGAGTTTCAGGCAAGACTCTAAGGTCAATGGAATTGTGGGAACTGTTCCCCCATCCCTTTCTCCTCCAGAAAAGAGGTGTCTGGGGTCTTCAATCAGCTGCTCCCATAGTGCACATAGGAAAATGGTCCCAGCTATGGTAACCACAAAGATACTCCAC
This sequence comes from Arvicanthis niloticus, assembly GCF_011762505.2. Classification (NCBI taxonomy): domain Eukaryota; kingdom Metazoa; phylum Chordata; class Mammalia; order Rodentia; family Muridae; genus Arvicanthis; species Arvicanthis niloticus. The sequence goes on along the minus strand of NC_047658.1, from coordinate 104,375,426 downwards.
AGTGTTTTTCCTCTTCAAATGACTTGCTGTAGTGATGAGGCTCCACAGGCCAGCTCTGTCTGCCTACCATCAGAGCCTACCCGTCTGCAGAGAGCCATCCAGCCTGAGGTTACATTGAACAAGTTCTCTCTAGATCCCACCAACTGCCATGGCATCTCTGTACAAGTCTGTGTTTGTCCAACAAGCAATTATACTATGGAGGTTGACAATTCTATTGGGTAATGCTTCTTTTCTAGAGAGCCAGCTACTTAACATGTCCAGGGACACCCTTTCTGGAGAAACCAGTGACTGATGGGGTGAGGGTGGCAGATCTCAGTGCAAGTACCTGAGATAGGTATCATGTGCCCCAGAGCTCTGCCAAGCTGGTTATACTACATCTCTGTTGGTTCTCTCTCTTTCTCTCTCTCTCTCTCTCTCTCTCTCTCTCTCTCTCTCTCTCTCTCTCTCTCTCTCATTCTCATTCTCATTCCTGCCCTGAAGTTCTATCTTAACATCTGCTTAGGGAGAAGCCAACCTATAACATAGTCCTGCAGAAGTACTTACCAGAGTAGCCACACCCTGGAATCACAGCCTGATGGGTACAGAGTTAAGAAAGCTGATTCTCAGAGCTTAAGGATTACAATTTTATCCTTTTTTTAAAAAGTTAGTCACCAAACACAGACCAAGCAATGCCAGCCAAGGAGTGTCTCTGTGGCAGGAACTGTGCTTACAATGGTACAGAGGCATGGTCCTTCCCTATGTAAACCCAGAATATGTGGCTTGCCACCATGAAATCTGGATCCCTGTTTCTCTGAGAATAATCATGAGTCTTGTCACCCCAACATCAAAGCCCCAACATGGATTGTCACTAGGTGAGAAGAGCACAGGAAAACTGTGGATTTGGGGACTCAGATTTCCAAGCATTTCTCTAGGAACCATCAAAGCCTGTGTGACACAGAGATGAAGGGAGTCAGGTTGTCAGAAAGGACATCTCAGCGTGTTAGAGAATGCCTTGGAGGGTTCAATGCACAGGAGTGGAGGTGGGGAGCTTCACTGTCATGACAACACACCTAGCATCTCTGGCAGGGGCAAACTGGATCCTCAGGAAAGTTACTGAAGATGAGGTAGCCCTGTAAGCCCAGCCTTAACAGCCCCGTCAGTGCCTTTAAGCTGCAGGCCTGAACCGCTACTGACAAGTTCAATTTTGGAAGGCATCAGCCATGTGGAATTAGCTTTAAGAGGCTGTCATTTCTTGAATATTCATCCCATTTTTCTCCAAGTTTAGAAACAATAGAATTCCCCAAAGCCTCTTTACTTTAGATATTTCATCAGAGTCATTCAGTGCTAAATTAAAGTTCAAAAGCCTTCATTATTCACAAGCTTAAATATTGGGCAGCTTCCAACTTAATCACACCCCTTCTTGAGCTGACATTGTTTGTGTAAGGGAGGGAAGGCACCGAAGCACCTACTCTTTACGCATTTCCATCTGACATGTCAACACAGAAAATCATCATTTTTAATAAATAATAGTTAAGGCCAATTATAAACCTGCTATTAAAACCACTAATTCCACTTGGTAGCAAGAAGGACAAAATTTGATTTTTTTTTTTGAAAGACAAAGTACACATACCCCCCCCCCTTGGAATTGCATGCATTTAAACAGTTCTATGAGCTAACCCAGCTTCACTTCTGCTTGAGTTGGGATCTCATGAAGGCTTCCAGTTGAATGCTTCCCAAGTTCAAATTTTAACGTGTTCCCTTCCATTACGAGGAGAAAGAAGCAAGAGCTTTGACAGCAAAATGGCCTCCATGGTGACATGAGCAAAAAATGGTAATTGCTGTACACATTGTTTGTCATTTACTTTCCTGTGGAGATAATTAGTAGATGATATTTATTGGCCTTAATCGCGTCCCCAGCATTTTACTAAGGGTTTTTAATGCATTACTTTATTAAACCCGCACAGCATCTCAGTAACGTGCATCCGGTATCCTGTGCTATAAGAAAGCAAAGACTCGGAGCAGATAGGAACAGAACTCAGAAGTCATGATCCTGACTCCAGAGTCCACAGTAGCAGGCTAAGTAAATAATGGGACCTTCTTTCCCTCCTCTTTGCTCCCTAACTTTGTAGTCCCCTCTGATGCTGGATTTTGGGACACTGTTGACCAGTGTAACAGCAGCCAACTTGGTTCCAAGAAGTTAAAAGGGACTGTGTGTTTCTGTTTCTTCAACTCTCTCTGTAGTAAGAGGCAGAGCTACATGAGCCTGGGGTGAGCCTAGGGACAGAGATACAAGGACGTTAGACAGAGCTGAGAAAGGATTATCTCTGTTTGGCCAGCCTATACCAGCCGGCCTGCCAGATGACCACAGATACAAAAGCCAGCCCAGATGAACCCAGCCAACTCTAGACCAGAGCAGACAGACTCACTCAGCTGTCCTGGGTACTCTCAAGGGATAAGAGACACTTGCTTCACATAGGTTTGGGCATGTGTGCTGCTACACTATGTCTTAACACAGTGAGCCCCAAAGCTGGAAATATTATACTGGATTATCTACATAAGCCCTAACTGAAAGGATCCTTTAAAGGGGGAGACCTAAATATTCAAGAGGAGAAAGGAAGACTGTGTGCCAAATGAAGTGAGATGCTAACACACAATCATTTGTAAGAGAAGAAAAGACAGGGAGGGACCAGGAACCGAGACATACAAAGAATATAGCTCTAGAACTTGGAAAAAGCTAGAAGCAAGGATTCTTCCTGAAGCACCCCTCACCCCAAAGAGGAAGGCACACCACCATGCAGGCCCCTTTTAGACCTTTGAGGATAATTTCCTGACCTCTGAGCTCCAGAACTACAAATGAAAAATCAGCTGTTGTTTTTAAGGCACCAAGTTATACCATAGGAAATAATACATATGACCAATTTTGAGGAAATGGAAACACCGTTTTAATTAGTGTTAAACTGCATTGTACAAACCAGGCTTCAAACAGGAATTTATATTCTTGTCCTGTCTACAAAAATAAAAGCAGACCAAGCCCTGGCCCTGCATGCAAAGATGAACACTAAGAGAAGGAACAGCAGAGCCCAGCAGAAATATGCAGCCTAGGCTTCAGGAAGCTGGGTAGTATGTTCCCCAAGGACAGCACACTCAGCAGAGTCTCAACCTGGTGAGCAGGCAGAGCCACTGCCAATCAGACTGATCAATAGAGTTTTTTTTTTTTTAAGTTCCTTCCCTCCCTAAGAAGGGAAATAGTGTGGTTAATCTTGTTTGCTAACTTGACTGGGTTTGGAAACACACACACACACACACACACACACACACACACACAAACCCATACCTCATCGTACTTCCAGAGAGGATGAATTGAAGAGGACAGAGCCATCATGGATTGGAGCAGCACTGTGGATGTGGGTCTCATACTAAAAGAAGGGGAGGAGAGGAGGATGTGAGCTGAGTACCAGTGTTTGCCTCTTTCTGCATCCTGGACATGGATGGAACACGGCCAGCCTTGTGAGGTTCCTCCCTCACGCCTTCCTTTCCATGTGGACTTCATCCCTACAAATCTCAGGCCAAAATAAACCTTTCCTCCTTCAGGCTGCTTTTGACAGATATTTTGTTACAAGAAGGAGAAAAGTAATCCAGGGGCAACCTTTTCAAAAACCACTGTCTCACATAAGATAGCAATCATGGGCCATTTAGTCCTGTACTGCTGGCCACAACTTTCTGCACTGATACCTTCTAACCAACCTGGTGCTGTCCAAAATAACAGTTCAGCCACAAGTGCCTTTCACACATATGAAATGTGACTGGTTTAATCAGGGGACAGGACCTTTGATTTGTTTCCCTTTAAATTAATGTGTTTGGACAAGTCCCATGTTCATCAGCACAGACTTGGTCATTAAAAAAAAAAGTGACGTCCACAAAACTGGAGAGCTGCCTAGACATGGGATGAGTTCCAGTGATGTATTCCTGCTATGTGGGCTGCAGTCTATAAAGCTGCCACCTACCTCCCCTGTATTTTAAGAGATATTAGGAAACAGAAATCGGTAATGGAAAATGGATTTATTTGCAATTTGGCCTGTGCCTGTGGCTATATAAAAATTCATAAAAAACCATGAGCAAAGGGCTAGAGAGATGTAAATTTAGGTGTGAGGCAAGTTCACCAGTCCTTTCTGTGTCAGGGGAGATCTGGGCCCCAGGTTGTCTCTTTCCCCTGTTACAGAAAGTTTTTATTCAGGTCTAGGCTAGGGGAAATGAAATGTAAAAAAAAAAAAAAAAAAAAAAAAAAAAAAAAAAAAAAAAAACCTACATTTCCAAAAAGGAAAGAATCATATTTGTGGGATGTAAGATTCCCACCCATTCCTGGCCTAGTGGACCAAGTTGCCCCTGAGTCCATTCCTTCTGTGGGTACAGGATGGATGCATTTCAGATCCTTTCTTTGGAGGTCATTTTTAAGCTCTGTATCTTGTTTTTCTTGTAAATGTACTAACTTTGCAAGTAAATAGAGATGACAGATTTATAACCAGCCAAGAAAGGGGCACAGGGTTTCTATGGAATCTCCTTTCCTCCTCTCCCCTTAGGATCATGGTTATATTCCCAGCAAGTGAGGGACAGTGTGTCAACAATCTCCTCAACATTCGTTCTGCTCATAGATCCATCCCAAGGCTGTTTATGGGAAACATCCTTCCCTCCAGTAAAGTTGTAAGGATAAGAGACAATTGTCATAGAGCGCAACCAAACACATATCACATGGATATGGATGCTTTTGTGAGCACCTCCTTTCCACGTCTATAGGTAAACATTGGATGTCACTGCACTGCTGTGTAGGGTCACCAGCACCACCAGCATGCTTAGAGACTCAGAACACCTTCCTGAAACATGGGGCCCACCAGGCTGTATGCTCACCTCCATCCTGATTAGCATATCCCACTGAGAGGTATCCCACCGAGGAGGCGAAGACCGTCCCATAGCAGAATAGCAAGAATGTAGACCAGCCACCGCTATACAGGGACAGTTCTGCTCAGGCTCAGCACCAGGTTTAACCTCATGAAACAACGCTGGCACAGAGCAGATCTACCAGCGTTGTTCCCTCTATCCTTGCCCATTGGCATCTAAGCTTCAGGCTGATCCCCCAACCCTCACGTACCTTCTTCTCCTGACTCAAAGTCAGGTCTGTGAGCTTCTTCTGCACTGCCCATGTGGGCTAAAGGTTAGGGTCAGGCTGCAGCCTCTTTCCTATAAACCACTACTTCTTGTCTCTGGCTTGGAAAGAGTAGCAGTGTTCTCTTCTCCTGGGTCAGGACAGACGTCCCACGAGAGCATGCAAGCATGCAAGCATCCATTTTCAGTATGGCTGCATCAGAGCTGCCCGAATTGGGGCCCACCTACATTGGATCCACCCAAACTGGAGCCAACACACCTGCTCCTTGAATCCCTTACAGGTCCATCTGTTACATGGCCATGGAAGTCATTGCCAAGCAAATTCTGGCTATATTTCTCCAAGGAAGCAATGAGAAGATGTTGTGTGTGGATGGTTTATGCCCATGACCTTGGAGATCCTCCCCAACCCTTCCTCCTGTACTTTTCTAGTCTTTCTCTGATGTTACTTTCATCATTATTCTTGTCCAGACTCCAGAAAACTGACAGCTCAGCATCAGCTGAGAAGGACCTCATGTGCAGGGCCTAAGATGAAAGCGACTGTGCAGGACCAATCTTGAAATCAAAAAGGAGAGCAGCAAAGAGATCCTGGGAGTTGGCCCATTGCGGATGCAGACAAAATGCTAACACCACACTTCATCTTGTCTGTCTTTCACAATAATACAGGGATAGTATTATTACAACCTCCATTTCTAAATGAGAATACTGAGGCTCTGGGAGGTCATGGGGCTAACTTAAGGCTGAGGTGCTGTCACTGAGGAGAGCCAGGCTCCACTCCCAGCTCTATGAGTTCATGGTGCCTGAGGTCCATTCTGTATGACTCTGGTGCCCAAGCCATGGCTCTCCTTTGACTGTCCTTCAGGATATGGTCAACTGTCTTAGGCAAGGATGGAAATCAAGACTATGAAGAACACAAACGCTGGCACTCCTAACATGCAGATCAACCAACACAACTCAGTGGCCCCTGGACTACAAAAAGCTTGGTCTCAAGAGTTATACAACCAGCCACCAATACCAGGATCTCTCTCTCTTTCATGGGTTCATCTTGTGTTTGTGGTAGGATCTAATACCTTTTACATTGATTCATCCTGTTCAACAACCTCCAGTGTCCCCAAGATGTCCCCATGATCACACAGTTACCCACATTCCTGCCTCTTAGCATGCAACCTCCAAGCACAGGCCTGGCAACAGTAGAGCTTAAATGAGAGGTACGTCAGAGGCAAACTGAGACCCACAAATCTATGAATGATTACCCTGGGGAGGAGGCTGGGAATCAATAATAAAGTGTTCCCCAAACAGTAACCATGGCAACCCTGGTCACAAGAGGGGTTTTATGCCTTCTCCAAGTTTTATGAGGCACACACAGCTCTTTTATAGACTCGGGCATTAATTATGCTCATCGGAGGATGGAGTATGCCAGTGTAGCGAAGGCTATTCACCCGCAGGCTTGCTCAGCCCATATACATTACCCATAAAACTTCAAAGAAGTAATTAGAATGGATCCCCTCTTGGCTTGCTTTATTATTTGATAGTTGATGAGGTAAGATACTAAGGTCATAGCATGGGTTTGAGCAATAGAAAAGAACAGGACGCTGAGGCCTGAGCACAGCATCAGTGTGAAGCACTGGCGTGTGAAGTTCCGCATATACAACTCGGAAGAAAGAGAAGTATTTTTCCTTAAGTCTCAAAATCTACAGCAGATGATGACACAAACTCAGGCTAAACTCCTACCTTTCTATGTAACTGTCACTGGTGCCATTCGTTCTGAAACAGGGGCTGCTCCTAGTCTCTTGGTATTTGTTACCTCCACACAGTATTTTCCCTGGCTTCAAAATAAAGCTGGTGAGCTGTCTCAGTTACTTTCCGGTCGCCATGATAAAATACCATGGCAAAAACAACTTAAGGGAGAAAGGTTTGACTCTGGTTCACAGTTCAAGGGTGTCCATCATGGGGAACGGGGTGTCAAGGCAGCAGGAGATTGCAGCACCTGGTCACATTATATCCACAATCAGAAAGCAGAGAGCAATGAATACTGTGCTTGTCTCAATCTCTCCATTTACACAGAGCAAGAACCCCACCCAGGAAATGGTCCTGTCCACAGTTTAGTTGAGCCTTTCGTCATCAAGACAGTATCTTCCATGCATACTCAGAGACTAAATAATTCCTCACAGATACACGTGGAGGCTGTGTCCTCAGTAATCTCACAGCCTGTCAAGTTGAGGACACTAACAATTCTACATCATTATTTGAACTCTTGCACTCTTGTTCTGAGTGTAAGGGAAAGTATTGATTAGACCAGGACCCCCAAGACCAAGTTCTCAGCACAAAGGAGATTTATCTATCCTAGAGAAACAGACGGCAGGAAATAAAACACAAACAGGAAGTAGAGGGCAAGGGAAAAGGTGAAGGGAACAAGGGAGGGGGGAAGGGGTGTCTGTCCCAACAGAGGACTGCCTCTGGATAGAGAGAGACAGATGTGACACACAGGAAAATGGCAGTTCATAAAGGCACAAGGGGAAACCCTATGTTAGGATGAGATGCTTAATTTTAATTTGACATGTTAATTAAGTGAGCCGGAAGGGGCTTTTGATTGCCCAACTTAGAGCCCATTTAGAGATTGACTTGTGTCCTTCCTTAACGTCTTAGTTTGCGTAGTAATTTCCTTCAAGTTGAAATATTCTAATCCCCAAAGAAGCTTTTTAGGACTCAGGAAGTGACTAAAACCTACAAGGTTTAAGAAAGTAAACTGCTCACATCTCAGGAAGTTCCTAAAATTTATAAGATCACTAACGTCTCCTTCCTTCCCAAGATCATATAAGTAGTAATCACTGAGGAAGGAGAAGAGAGCTTCAGCCAGCCAAACCCCCTGCAAGGCATGTAGGGAACTGTGGCTAGGCAGCTTTTCTGAGCTATCACCTTTGCTGGGGCTTTTTCCATAATGCAGCTGCCTTTGAGTCGCACGTGCCCATAAATAACCCCTCACCTACAATCCTATAAGTGACCCCATTTTAGTTTCATTTCTGCAACTATTATAAAACACTAAAAGGAATTTAGGGGAGAAAAGGGTTTGTTTGACTTATACTTCTAAGTCATAGTCCATCAAGACAGGAATCTGGAGGAAGGAATCATGGAGAAAATCAATCTCTCTCTCTCTCACTCTCTCTCTCTCTCTCTCTCTCTCTCTCTCTCGCTCGCTCGCTCGCTCTCTTGCTCGCACACACGCACACGTTCTTGCATAGGTTCATGTTAGATTCTTATATAGCTCAGGACCACCTTCCCAAAGAATGATGCCACCCATGGTGTTAGAGTAGGTGTGGCTTTGGTGGAAGAAGTGTGTCACTAGGAGGTGGGCTTTGAGGTTTCAGATGCACAAGCCACGCCTAGTGTGGCATTCACTTCCTGCTGCCTGTAGATCCAAATGTAGTGCCCTCAGCTCCTTCTCCAGAACCATGTCTGCCTGCATGCCACCATGCTTCCAGCCATGATGATAACGGACTAAAACTCTGAACTGTAAGCCAGCCTCAATTAAATGTTGTCCTTTATAAGAATCACCATGGTCATGGTGTCTCTTCAAAGTAATAAAACTCTAACTAAGACAGAAACCTTCATGTATTCCATGCTATGACCAGGGTGGGTCTCACTTTGCACACTCAGTACAAATAAAGCAGTAGACACAGATGGGGTCTACTGGAAACATACTAGGAGCCCTAAAACTCATGAGGTGAGGAAACACTGCAAAGCCAGTTTCAAGTCCCTAACAATGATATGTTCAATGCCATAAAGTCATGGGAGCCTTTAAAGTCCAGGGAAACTGGAAAAAAAATGACTCTGTGTTTGCTATTCCTGTGTTTTGTCATGGTTCTTTGATTTGTCATATCCTTACAATTTCTACTTGAGCAAAGCTGTAGTATCACAATTACTCACTAGGTGTCACCATTCGAGACATCCAAACTTGTTTTAAAGGAACCTCTTATGGAATATATTCACCCTGATTCACTGGCCTCTAAGCTAGATGTTTTATTTACTTAGTGTAATGGATTAGTTCCCTGGCCACCCAGAGTCGCATTCATCTACCATTTAGAATGTGATCATTTTCATTTTGAAATATGCCATTGCAGATGTGATTTGGTCACACTGAGCTCAGATGGGCCCTGCATCCATGTCTATTGCTTTTACTAGCATGTGCAGGGGGAACGTCATGTAAAGATATGGGCAGAGATAGGAGCAGTGGTGTCAAAGCCCAGGAGCTCCTGAGGCCACTAGGAAGCTGGATAAGACTGGGAATAGTTAATCCTGGAGCTACACAAGGGAAGAAACCTTGTGTCTGGAATAAGAGCTGCTGGAACGAAGAGACAATGCACAGCCTGGGATTCTGGGAAACTTCCCAGCAACCCACACTAATCAATCAAGCCATTAATTACTCTTTCAACGTGGGAATTTCAAAGCCGAACACTTTAGGAGCAGATGACAAGCGTGTCCTGTGCCTTATGCTTGAGACAGCTCAGACTTGAAAGCAAGGCAGCCTTAACCCTCCCGGGACAAAAACTGCCCCTTGCAGCACATGACCCCAGCATCCACCAGGCCTGCATGTCTGAAAGGGCATGACTCAAAGCTGTCATTCAAGAATTCCCTACACTGCTAACAACACTTACAAGAAAAATATTTTACCAAATATTTTATTCTTCAGGAAGAGATTTAGGCTTTCACCTGTCAAAATTCTTTCCTTTGGGCTTCATTATACATTTCTCTGCCTCATTTGAAGACTTGGAGAACATGATTTAAAATGACCCTATTTCCTCTCTCAAATCTATGTGGTCACATCAAAGTTAAAATTACTTTTCAAAAACTCTTATTGCTTTTGGGGGGTTGTCTGCTTTATTAATAATGTATCAGGCATGTGCATGACTTCTTTTTTAGTTTTTTTTTGTGGTTTTGGTTTGGTTTGGGATGGTGTGGTTGCTTCTGACTTGAATACTTTTAAACCACTATGACAGCCTTTAAGCCAAGCACACAACAGAGCTTAATGTGGTGGCTTAGATAAAATGTGTGCATGTTGACCACCATTTTTCCCCACAGGGGTCACTGCTAGCTTGCCAGCTCTGTGTGTGTGTGTACACACACATGGCACATAGAAAACACTTCCACACATCTCACTGTAGAGTTTCACATTAAAAAAAAAAAAACTCAAAAAACTTCAGCACTCACTAGAATCAAGCAAAGCATAAAGGTCAGGATTGCTTCTGCATCTGCCACCATAGATGGTTGCTATTCAAGATTCATTGCTTGTGTGGAAAAGTAGAGAAGGTTCTGCATCTGAGAATATGATGTCAGCACCAAGTAGAGGCTCTGCAAAGGTTAGGCCCAGCCCCACTTCCTTCCCTGGTACACACCAGTCAAATGCTTCCTTTGTCTGGAAAACAGCCACTGAAAATTTATCCTTCAGGGAGAAGCAGAGTAACGTCACCAAATACTTACTATGGCCACACAATAGGGTAGGGGTCTGGGGGGATGTCTGCTATTTCATTTGAAATATCATATAAGACGTGTGAAACTCTCACAGTTGGACATAATTTGAATTTTAAGAAAAAACTATTTTATGGCATATTTTGTATTTATTCTTCATAATTCTATACATGTATACAATGTATTTTAATCATGCCCATACCTACTTTCCCCTCCAACTTCATGTCTTCTTCTTTTCTAAAACTCAACCAATCCAGGCAGTGCTAGTGGATGGTTGATACCATATGCTCATGGATGTGAGCCATCCACTAGTGCATGGGTAGCTTAACAGGGGTGTCACCAGCAAATAAAAAATAATTTTAAAAAAATCTGGTTCCTTCTGCTCTGGACCCGAGCACTGAGCAACTCCCGGGCGGCAGCTCTGCCCCCAATCTCACAGAACCCAGAGGAAGTGGGCCTTCCAGGAGCTCTAACCTGGGCAGTATCTTAGGTAAGGAGAAAGCAACACTAGCCCTAAACAAGGAGTAACTGAGACCCACTTCCGGTCTGGGCCCAAGCCGTGAGCAGATCTTGGGCTCCAGCTCTAACTCTAGTAGCAACACCCATCTCAAACAGTTCTGATACAACCAAAATAATAAGAAAGACAGGCTCCAGTCAGAGACAGGGCAGGTAGCACTAAGGAGATACAGATGGCAAAAGGAAAGCACAAGAACATAAGCGTCAGCAACCCAGGGTACTTGGCATCATTAGAACTTAGTTCTCCCACACAAGAAAGTCCTGAATTCCCCATATCACTAGGAAAGCAAGATTCAGATTTAAAATCACTTCTAACCATGATGATAGAAGACTTTAAGAAGGACATAAATAACACTCTCAAAGAATTTGAAAAGAACACAGATAAATAGGTAGCAGCCCTTAAAGAGGAAACACAAATATCCCTTAAAGAATTACAAGAGAACACAACCAAACAGGTGAAGGAATTGAACAAAACCATCCAGGATCTAAAAACGGAAGTAGAAACAATAAAGAAATCATAAAGGGAGACTACCCTGGAGATAGGAAACCTAGGAAAGAAATCAGGAGTCATAGATGCAAGCATCACCAACAGAATACAAGAGATGGAAGAGAGAATCTCAGGTGCAGAAGATACCATAGAAAATATTGATACAACTGTCAAAGAAAATGAAAAATGCAAAAAGTTATTAACCAAAACATCCAGGAAATCCAGGACACAATGAGAAGACCAAACCTAAGGATAATAGTTATAGATGGAGTGAAGATTCCCAACTTAAAGGGCCAATAAATATCTTCAACAAAATTATAGAAGAAAACTTCCCTAATCTAAAGAACAAGATGTCCATAAACATACAAGAAGCCTATAGAACACCAAATAGACTATACCATAAAAGAAATATCTCTCATCACATAATAATCAAAACACCAAGTGCACAAAACAAAGAAAGAATATTAAATGCAGTAAGGTAAAAAGGCAAAGTAACATATAAAGGCAGACCTATCAGAATTACAACAGACTTCTCACCAGATACTATGAAAGCTAGAAGATGCTGGACAGATGTCATACAGACCCTAAGAGATCACAAATGCCAGCCCAGACTACTATACCCAGCAAAACTCTCAATTACCATAGATGGAGAAACCAAGATATTCCACAACAAAACCAAATTTACACAATATCTTTCCACAAACCCAGCATTACAAAGGATAATAGCAGGAAAGCTCCAATACAAGGAGGGAAATTATACCCTAGAAGAGCAAGAAAGTAACCGTCTTCCAACAAATCCAAAAGAAGATAGCCACACAAAGATAATTTCACCTCTAATAACAAAAATAACAGAAAGCAACAATCACTGTTCCTTAATATCTCTTAACATTAATGGGCTCAATTTCTCAATTAAAAGACATAGGTCAATTGACTGGATACATAAACAAAACCCATCATTTTGCTGAATACAGGAAACCCAACTCAGTGACAAAGACAGACTTTACCTTAGAATAAAAGGCTGGAAAACAAATTATCAAGCAAATGGTCCTAAGAAACAAGCTGGAGTAGCCATTCTAAACTCTCCAGCCCGAGAACACAAAGGGAGGGACTCATGGCTCCACCTGTATAGGTAGTTGAGGGTGGTCTTGCCAGGCATCAGTGGAAGTAGACGGCCTTGGTGCCTAAAAATTTGGATTCTCTAGTGTTGGGGAATTTTGAGAACAAGGAGGCAGGAATGGGAGGATGGTGGGAGCACACAGTCATAGTAATTGGAGGAGGGGGGGATGGGGTAAGGTGTTAGGCATCAGGAGAAGTGAATGTCCTTGGTGCCTGAAAGTTTGAATTCCCTAGTTTTGGGGAGTTTGAGGGCAGGGAGGCTGGAATGGGAGGATGGTGGGAGCACACCCTCATAGAAACTCCCAGAATTATATGGATTAGACGTGACAGAGGCAGGCCGCCAGAAGACTACATTCCAGAATTCAAACAAAAAATTTTCTTGATACTAAAATTTGTCTTGAGAATTATATATTGCAGAATACACAGCCTTGGTGTATCTACTCATCAAGCAAGCTGAGCAGACCTGCTTGAACCTCTGATGTCCTGGAATTCCAGCTAGATGCAGTGAAGACACATCATCAGAGGCTTATCAGTTTTACTCTTCCCCCTGCCCCTCTTCTAATATCTCAATGCCCGTAATCAGCTTGAAGAAGTTAATGAAGAGTCAGCGCCCCTATTCCATGAGCTTGGGGACTGAGGTGGTTAATATTGGGCTGTCTTTCTAGGGAAAAGTAATGGTTTTGTCGGAACAGGGAGGATTAGCTAAGATGTATTGCATAGCCATAACCTATTGGTAGAAATAAGTAAAATTGTTATTAAGATGACGTTATAATTTCTTAAATGGCCCAAAATTTACTTTGATTTCAAATTTAAGGTTTTCATTGGTATGAGCTTCTTAGTGATATAAAAGTGAGATGAATATTGTTACTATCATAGGCATTGTGCCTACGACACATTTAGGAATACAAGGCTCAGACCCAGTCCTTCTTTAACTTTTCTAACTGATTTGAGATGGTTAGCCTGTGAGTTAAGGGCCTATAGCAAATTCATGGCTCTGAGTTTATTGTTAGGGTGTTTTCTATATTTTATTTAGAAATAGCTGAGAGGAGTTAACAAACAACAGTCCAGATTGCCTTACATGGATAGTTGGTTTTCAAAACATCAGAAGTCCACAGAATTGACGTTACAAACATTTCTGTATTAATGTTCATTTTAATTAGAGACCTGTCTGCTCCTGATAGCTTCCTGTCTTGGATTCTAAGAAGAAATTGAGCATCTTTGGACTTACTTCAGTTGTGGTGAGACAGCCACTAGGCAAGAATTGCCTCTTGTCATCTACAGACAAGTCACTCACTATCCAGAAAAGGACATACTTATGGAATAGTCGACTGATTATATCTGCCAAGACAGAGTAATTAGCCCTTAATAATTCTGCATTACTAGGTCTGTCAGATGATCCTGGGCCAGATGGCTGAAGAGCAGATGCTCCAACGTTTTGTAATATAGGGGCTGTCCAGGTGTTCCATGGTCTCTATAAATTGGCTAAGTTTTAGAAGCTATGCTTTGTGCTTCCCATAATTTCATTTAACTCAGTCATTCTGGATTTCTGACGGGGTTGATGACTTATAGTCTCATAGCCAATCCTGGCTATTTACTTTGAGAGAAAAGATTTGAGAGGATGGTTTTCAGCTGACATTCATTCTAAATGAATTTAGACATAAATTCTAAATTCATTCATTCATTCTAAAGCCAAGAAAAAAGCCAGGTTCAGAACTAAGTCTTTTATTTAGGAGAGATGACAGAGGTTCTACTTAGTCAACAAAATGATGGACTGGGTATTAGGTCTATCTTATACCTTACTGACACAAATTGGTATAGTTATGCTCTAATTGTATTTTAAGAGAAAAGTTTAGCTGGGCGGTGGTGGCACACGCCTTTAATCCCAGCACTTGGGAGGCAGAGGCAGGCGGATTTCTGAGTTTGAGGCCAGCCTGGTCTACAGAGTGAGTGTCAGGTCAGCCAGGGCTACACAGAGAAACCCTGTCTTGAAAAACCAAAAGAGAGAGAGAGAGAAAGAGAGAAAGAGAGAAAGAGAGAAAGAGAGAAAGAGAGAGAGAGAGAAGTTTTATTTTAACAGGAAGGGCGATATGTAGGAGGAGCTAAGGTAGAAAGAGTAAGGAGAGGAAGAGGCGGAGTAAGGAGAGGAGGAGCTAGGTGACAAGGCTGGGGACGTGTCTCTGCCAGTCAAAGATAATTGATATATCTAGGTTGGGTATTCGGTTACACTTCTAATTGTATGGGCATCTTGTAATTGAGCATTACCAAACTTATAAAGCCTTTGATTAACATTTTAAAAAATTGTATAAAAGCAAAAAGGAGAAGGGGGAATGGGATAAGGGTTTTCTAGGGAGGGGAAATGGGGAAAGGGGATGGCATCTGAAATGTAAATAAAATATTCAATAAAAAAAATATTTTAAAACAAAAAAAAAAATCAGTCTCCTGACAGGCCATTCCTCCCAAGGAAGCAGTAAAAACACCTATCAGAACCATCATAGAAGGATTCCTGCCAGGCAACACACATTCACATACTCTCTAAGAACCATAGAGGAAACAAAGGAACAAAACACCTACCCAACAGAGACAAGAAGAGATATCAGCACCTAGAATTACAGTGTGTGCAAACCCAGATGCCTAGACACTAGCATAAAAACACAACCAATAACAGCCAGGACAATATGCCCAACAGCTTTCCACAGCAGACCCTGAACATTCCAATATTCTGAACAACCCAATACCTGAAAGACAAGAAAAAGACTTTAAAACATCTTATATAAAGATGATGGAAGTCTTTAAAGAGGATATTATTAAATCCCTTAAAGACATCTTTGAAAACATAAATGAACAATGGAAGGAAATTAATAGAACTGTTCAAGACCTGAGAGCAGAAACAGAATTGATAAAGAAAACACAAACTTAGGGAATTCTGGAAATGAAAAATTCAGGAGCTTGAACAGAAACAATAGAGGCAAGCTCCACCAACAGAAATATAAGAGATGGAACAGAAAATCTCAGCCATTGAAGACGAGATACAAGAAATGAATGCCTCAGTCAAAGAAAATGTTACATCTAAAAAGATCCTGGCACAAAACATGCAGGAAATCTGGGACAGTATGAAATGGCCAAAGCTAAGAATAATAGGAATAGAGGAGGAGAGGAGACCCAGGTCAATGGCCCAGAAAATATTTTCAACAAAATCATGAAAGAATTTTTTTCCTAATCTAAAGAAAGAGATGCCTATAAAGGTATAAGAAGCTTACAGAAGGCCAAATAAACAAGACCAAAAAAGAAAATCCTACCACCACATAATAACTGAAACACAAAATGTACAGAACAAAGAAAGAATCCTAAAAGATAGAAGAGAAAATAACCAAGAAACATATAAAGACAGACCTATCAGAATTACCATATAATTACAGACTACTATGCTCAGCAAAACTTCCTTTCAATCATCAAAGGTAGAGAAAATAAGACATTCCATGGTAAAACTAAATGTAAACAGTATCTGTCTACAGATCCATCTCTACAGAAGGTAATAAAAAAAACTCCAACTTAAAGAGATTAATTACATTCAAGAAAACACAGGTAACAAACGATCTCAGACTAGGAAAGTCAAAAGAAGAAAAGCACATATGTGCATGCACACACACCACCACCACAACAACAACATATAAAAGGAATCATCAACAATCATTGCTTATTGATATCTCTCATTATCAATGGTCTCAATTCCTCAATAAAAAAAAAAAAAAACCTACATACTAATAGAATGGATGTGAAAACAGGATCCACTCTTTTGCTGTATCCAAGAAACCCAGCTTAACATCCATCAAGGTTGGACCTTAGGGTAAGGGTTGGGAAAAGATATACCAAGCAAATAGACCTGAGAAGCAAACTGGTGTAGCCATTTTAATATCTGACAAAATATACTTCAAACCAAAACTTATCAGAAGAAATAGGAAAGATAATACATACTCATCAAAAGAAATCCATCAGGAAGACATCTCAAATCTTAATATCTATGCCTCATATACAAGGGTGCCCAAATTTGTAAAAGAAATCCACTACACCTTAAATCACATATTGACCCTCACACTCTGATAGTGAGAGATGTCAATACCTCACCATCATCAATACACACGTCATCTAGACAAAAACTAAACACAGAAATACTGGAGCTAACACACATTATGAACCAAATGGACCTAACAGATATTTCCAGAGCATTTCACCCAAACACCCGTCTTCTCAGCATCTCATGGAACTTTCTCCAAAAGAGACCACATATTTGGACATGAAACAAGTCTCAACAGATACAAGAAAATTGAAATAATAGGCTTCATCCTATGTAACCCATTCAGATTAAAGCTGGATAGAAACAGCAACAGAAACGACGGAAAGGTTACAAACTCATGGAAACTGACCAACTCTCTACTGAGTGAAAAATACGTAAAGGCAGAAAGTAAGATTTTTCTAGAATCAAATAAAGATGAATACACATCTTACACAAACTCATAGGACACAGTGAATGTGTTGAGAGGAAAGTTCATAGCACTAAGTGCCTACATTAAAAAAAAAACTACAGAAACCTCATGCTAGCAACTTAACAGCCCACCTGAAAGCTCTAGAACGAAAAGAAGAAATGAGTAGAAGTCAAGAAACAATCAAATTTATGGCTGAAATCAATAAAATAGAAACAAGCAAACAAAAAAAAAATACAAAGAATCAATAAAACAAAGAGTTGGTTCTTTGAACCAAAAAGATTGACAAATCTTTATCCAAATTAATTAAAAGGCAGAGAGAGAATGTCCAAATTAACAAAATTAGAAATAAAACGGGGAACATAAAAACAGACACAGATGAAATACAAGCAATCATAAGGACATACTTTAAAAACCTGTATTCCACCAAATTGAAAAAAAACTTTTTTTAAAAAATGGTTAATTTTCTTAATACACACCACTTAGCAAAGTTAAATCAAGATCTGATAAGTACTTTAAACAAACCTATTCCTCAAAATAGAAGTCAAAAAAAACATTGCTCAATTCTTGAGGCCACAGTTATCCTGATACCCAAACCACATAAAGACTCAACTAAGAGATTACAGACCAATTTCTCTTTTGAACATAGATGCAAAATTCTCAACAAAATGCTTGCAAATCAAATCCAAGAACACATCAAAAAGATCATCCACCATGATCAAGTAAGCTTCATCCTAGAGATTGAGGGATGGTTCAACATACGTAAATCAACAATGTGATCCACCATATAAACAAACTGAAAGACAAAAACAACAAGATCATTTCATTAGACGCAGAAAAGACCTTTGACAGAATTCAACATCTCTTCATTATAAATGTCCTGGAGTTCTTAGGAATGAAGAGACATACTTCAACATATAAACAAAAGGCATAAAACAACATAAACAAAAGGCAGTTTACAGCAAGCCCACAACCAACAGCTATGTAAATGGAGAGAAACTTAAAGCAATTCCAAAATCAATAATACAAGGTTACCCACTCTCTCCATGCCTATTTAATATAGTACTTGAAGTCAGAGATGGAGCAATAAGACAACTGAAGATCAGTGAGATACTAATTAGAAAAGGAGTTGAAGTATCTTTATTTGCAGATGATATGAAAGTATATATAAGTGATCCCAAAACTTTTACCAGGAAACTCCTACAGATTATAAACACATTCAACAAAGTAGCTGGATACAAAATTAATTTTAAAAATCAGTAGCTCTCTTATATACAAATGACTGACTAATAAAAAAAATCAGAAAATAACATCTTTCACAATAGCTTCAAATAATATAAAATATCTTGGGGTACCTCTAATCAAGCAAGTGAGACATGTACGATCAGAAACTTCAGGTCTTTGAAGAAATAAATTAAAGAATATATCAGAAGGTGGAAAGATCTCTCATGCTCATGGATTGGTAGAATAAATATAGTAAAAATGGCCATCTCACTAAAAGCAGTTGCCGCAGATTCAATGCAATATCCATCAAAATTCCAACACAGTTCTTCACAGATCTTGAAATAAAATTTTTCAGCTTCATATGAAAACAAAACAAAACAGGATAGCTAAAACAATCCTAAATAATAAAAGACCTGCTGGAGATATCACTATTGCTGATTTCAAGCTGTACTACAAAGCTATAATAAGTTTTAAAAACCACATGGTATTTACATAAACACAAGACAGGATGGTCAATGGAATCTAATTGAAGACCCAGACATGAACCCACACACCTACAGACACCTGATTTTTGATAAAGAGGGCAGCCACGAATATACACTGGAGAAAAGGCAGCATCTTCAACAAGTGGTGCTGGTCAAACTGGGTGACTACATGTAAAAGACTCCGAATAGATCCATACTTATGACCCTGTACAAAACAACTTCAAATGGATCAAAGACCTCACCATAAAATCAGATACATTGAATCTGATAGAAGAGAAAGTGGGGCATAGTCTTGAACTCATTAGCACAGGAAAAGACTTTCTAAGCAGAACTCTGTTAGCACAAGCACTAAGATAACAATTAATAAATGGGACCTCATAAAACTGAAAAGCTTCTGCATCGCAAAAGAAGCCATCATTCAAAGTGGCAGCCTACAGAATGGGAAAAGACTTTTACCAGCTACATATCTGATAAAGGGATAATATCCAAAATTTATAAAGAACCCAAGAAACTAGACATCAAGAAAACATATAACCCAATTAAAAAATGAAGTACAGATCTAAACATGTAATTCTCAACAGAGGCAACTCAAACGGCTGAGAAACACTTAAAGAAACTTTCAACATCCTTAGTCATCAGGGAAATGTAAATCAAAACGACTCTGAGATTCCATTGTACACCTGTCAGAATGGCGAAGATCAATAACACAAGTGACAGCTCATGCTGGCAAGGATGTGGAGCCAAGAAGAACACTCCTTCACTGCTGGTGGGAGAGTAAATTTGTACAGCCACTATGAGAATCAGCGTGGTGGTTCCTGAGGAAGCTGGGAATTGATCTGTATTCAGCCATACAACTCTTGGGCATATACACAAATGATGCTCCATCCTGCCACAAAGACACTTGCTCACCTATGTTTCTGCTGCTCTGTTCATAATAGCCAGAAATTCGAAACAACCTGTCCTTCAACAGAATCATCACTAAAAAAATGTTATACATTTACATTAACGGCTCAGCCATTAATAAAAAAATGGCATCATGGAATTTGCAGCCAAATGGATGGAACTAGAAAAAAAAATCATCCTGAGTGACATATCCCAGATTCAGAAAAACAAATATGGTATGAGTTCGCTTATATGCAAATGTTAGCTGCATATTGTTAGTAATCAATGACATCCATACTACAATCCATAGAACCACAGAGTATAGTTATTCATTTAGGGAAGACAGGAAACAGATCTCATTAGAAAAGGGAAATAGAATAAAAATATTATGGATGGATTTGGGGCTAGAGTGGGGAGTGGAGTGAAGAAGGTGTTGAGGGAAGGAATCCAGGGAAAAACAGCTACGGTTAAGAAGCAATTTGAGGTAGTATGGAAACATAGTACAGTAGAAACTTCCTAAAATATATACATATATAAAGGTGATCTAAATGAAATCACCAAATAATGGGGGAGACAGAGTCCCAACTGGCCATCTCTTGTCACCAAATGAAGCTTCCAGTACCAGGATTGGGTTACATCTAATTGAATCCTTGGCCCAAGAGGTCCGGTCTGGTGGAATCCTCAAACAACTCAGGCTATTGGCAAGACAATAGGTTGCTCTCCACAAACTGATGTCAAAGCCCCGTTGCTAAAGGCAACACTTACACAACTCATTGAACATAGTGAAGTCAAACTGGAGCCTACAAAAAGCCTTTGTCCCAATGTTCCAGCGTCTTTGGTATAGGAAAGGAGTCTGCATACTACCAACAGAAAAATGTCAACACCAAGACAGCCGCAAACCCTTTGATCAGTGAGTCCTGCCTGCAAGATACACTAGAACCATCGTGGCATAAGGGTTGTGAGGATGACCAATTAATTCTGATTTAACTTAAGGTCCATTCAGCCCAATAGAACCATACCCAACACTGCTTGAGTGACCAAGAACCAGAGACTAGATAGTCCAGGGGCCTAGGTTTAAATTAAATATTACTAGTCTAAATAATCAAAAAAAAAAGTAGTGGTAAAATGACTCCTAATTATAATCTGCTATATTCATAGATCAATGCCTCAGCATCAGGGAAGTCTTCTGCTGCAGCGGATGGGAACAAATTCAGACAGCCGCAGCTGGACATTAACCAGAGGATGAAGGACATTAACCAGAGAATGAAGGACCTTGGAACACTCAGCCCTAAATGGGATGTCTCCATCAAATCCCTCCCCCCAGAGCTCAAAGAACCCTGTGGAAGAGGAGATGGAAAGAGCAAAGAGACAGAGGGAATGGAGACACCAAGAGAACAAGCCCTCTAGATCTACTTGACCAAATCTCATATGAACTCACAGAGACCAAGGCAGCATTCACAGGCCTGCATGGCTCTGCACCAAGTCCTCTGCTATTTGATCATGCACTTCTGACCCTCCTCCCCCCGCCTCCTGAGTCCTGAGGTTACAGGTATGCATCACCACACCTATTTTTTGTGGTGCAGGGAATTGAACCCAGGGATTTATACATGCTAAGTGAGCACTCTACCAACATAGCCACATTCCCAGTCTTCAACATGCTTTCATATGACATTTAGTGGAATGCCACCCAAGACACCAATGTCTGTGCTGTTCCAGGGGCAGATGAGGGGGTATAGGAGGCTTTATACTCCACTCCTGAATTGCTAATAATTGGTCTGCTAATCTGACAAAAAGTAACTACATCATTTGTCTAACAAACATTATGGAAAACTTCTAAATAAACTTCTAAATGCACAGACTAGCAGAGTCAAGCCTGGGGGCATAGCACTCAGCCTAGTGGGCATACTGATGTGTCCAAAGACACCACCAGCAGAGTGGCTGTCAATTTCTGTGCTGTGTTCTCACATCATGTCTCAGAGAAGGTGGATCCCTGGCCAGCACAGGTATTTACAGCAAGCCCTGTGCTAAGGATAGCCAAACACAGAGCACATATCGTCTGGGGATCCGCACAGCAGAGCCTTTCCCACTAATAACAGGGCTCCATCAGCATTTTTACTGATAGTCCCAAGATAAAATTCAGACTGCTATATGCAACAGTGTTGCCACCTTTGCCAGCCAGAAGCAAGCAGCACAGGTGTGGGTCAGTTAAAAGGTGCATATACAGTTCCTAAGACAAACTCAGGCCCAACATGGCCACACCTTTCTACTAGATCAATGGTTCTCAACCTGTGGGTCACAAGGGGTTGCCTAAGATCATCAGAAACATAGATATTAATATTACAATTTATAACAAAATGACAGTTATGAAGTAGCAACAAAAATAATTTTATGGTTGGGAGTCTCTACAACATGAGGAACTGTATTAAAGGGTCACAACAGTAGGAAGATTAGGAACCACTGTACTTGAGTGGAGGGCATCGAAAGGCTTTCTCTGACACAGTGCATACTTAGAGGACCCATTCGCCTGCCATCCAGGCTCCAGTGGTTAGTGATTGTTTAACTGTAGTTTGCCGCAGTCGGTTCATGGTAAATCTGTTAACTCCTGGTACCTCGGTAGAGTGTGGCTTTTCATCACTAAAAAGATGCGGGCTCGGTTTTGTTTCTGTGACACACTGGTTAGCTCACCCAGCTGTTAACTGAAAGACTGGTGGTTTAAGCCACACCAGGGTTAGTTAAGATTTTTTTAAAGGTCCTTTCTCCCCCTGCTCATTGTAGCAATGCCTTCCTGTGTGTACATAGCTCAGGACCTGCCAGGACTCCTAACCCCTCCTCATTTTTTTTTTTTAACTTTTCATTGATTCTTTGTAAGTTTCACATAATGATCCCAAAACCACTCATCTCCCTGATCCCTTCATATCTTCCCTCTCCCCTTGCTACCACCCTGAAAAGAAAGTAAAATCCAGACAATAACAATGATGATGATAAAACCATCTAGTTGTGGAAGCTGTAGAATGTCACAGTGTGCCCCACAGTATATTCTTCTGTCCACACATCTTCACTTGCAAATGTTTGTTGCAATGAGTCATTAGTCTGGTTTGAGGCCTCTGGCTTCTGCTACACCATCAATATGGATCCTCACCAGGACTCCTCCTGTTTGTTGCCCTGTGTCACAGAGCTCTCGAAGCCCCTTCACGGGCTCCAGCAGCTCATAGATGGGGTGGATGTTGGAGTGGGCAAGCTCAAAGCCCTGGACCTGGGTCTAGGCAGTAGCTGAGTTGATCAGCACGCCAGCTTTCCTATACTCATACCACCAGTGCCAGTTCTATTGTGCTACCCAAGCAATATACAGGAACCCGGCTCACTGTTCTATCAAGTGCTGAAGTCAGCAAGGGGTAGAGCATACTATCACGACCCTGGGGCCAGCTCTCCCACCTGCTACAGGTATGGAGGGGAGGAGGGGTTGGGGAGCATCCATCTTTCCCTTGCCCATGCCACCACAGGATAGACGAATGGTGGGACTGGCTCACCTGCACCTTCACCATCAGGGCCAGCTCTGCTGTGCTGCCCAACCCTCACCACTATCGAATGAAACCATGAAAGCTGTCTGCAAACAACACCTTGGCCCAAGGATCCTGACCTCTACTCTCCCTGTGGATTCTGACCTGATCAAGATGGATGAAAGTACAGAGGAGAGAAGGAGCGATGGTCAGACTGTCCCCTTAGATGTCGTCAGTGAAGCTGCCACACAGAGGAAGGAGTGACCACTCTGGGCCCAGGGCAG
Organism: Arvicanthis niloticus; assembly: GCF_011762505.2. NCBI lineage: Eukaryota > Metazoa > Chordata > Mammalia > Rodentia > Muridae > Arvicanthis > Arvicanthis niloticus. Next base: position 104,351,861 of record NC_047658.1, on the reverse strand, counting down.
CTGGTAGCATCTCCCCCAGGATCTCCTCAAGCTAGTCCCTCATCAATAACATCCCTGAGAGTGTCACTATGATCACCATCTTCCTTCATCAGCACTCAGCCACGTCCAGAAGGCTTAGTGGAAACTACATTCGACACAAAGCAGGCACCTCCTGGTGAGAAAACACCCCGCCATTGGGCACAGCAAGCCTGTGACACAAGAAGAAAAGAAGATTTAAAACTGAGCTCTAAAGCCATGGAGTCCCGTTCCATCCTAAACTCCTGCTGCCCCCAGGTGGAGAAGTCAGAGCCAGAGCATTCTGTGATGCTACACATCCCCACATCCCCGGTCCCCATCTGAGAACAAACAAGGACTCCAAGACCTGGAGTGGAGCAAGAAGATGGTTCAGTGCAGAGTGAGCTTGTGTTGCTAATGCCCACGCTCACCCCAGTCAGCTCAGGAAGGCTCACAAATCCTCTTTTCCACTTCTCACCAACTGCTAAGTTGGTGAAGAAAAGAAAAAAAAAAGGTTGAACAGGCTGCCCAAGGGAATAGACCCTGCTATGCAATGGAGCTGCAGCCAGGAGCAGCCCTGCAGCGATCAAGGAGGGGAGCCCAGGTGAGGGGAGTGGTTCAGACCAGGGTACACCCTAGGCCACAGCCACGAGCTGGTCAGGCCTCTTTCAAAAAAAAAAAAAAAAAAAAAAAAAAGCAGCACTCTCATATTTGAGGACAGGGAGTGACTCAGGAAACCCACTGCGCTAGGGCAGCCGTACATCTGTGTCTTTCCAATAAGTGGTTGGCATTTGAATAGTTCTGGAAAGTTCAGGCTGACTTAAAAGCAAACTTGTTTATCATTTGTAAATCCCTGGGCAGTTCGCTAGGGAAGATAAGATACAGCTCTTGATGTTAGGTTGCGAGACGAGACAAAGCACACAACTCAGTCTGTGCAGGAAGCACGGGGCTCGCAGAGAGCAGGCGAAGTGACAGTTTATTAAAAAATATAGGCTATGCCGGGGAAAAGTAATATTGGATTTTATGATTATTTCATACTGGGAATTGTTACATAGTTCTGTGCCTGTTTATTATATAACTACAGATTGCAATAATACATTTTGTAGCTTGTAAAGTTCTGAACAAGCAATTTTTGCAAAGCTACGTTTAGTAGGTTAGTTTTTGTAAAAAAAAAAAAAAAAAAAAAAGTGATGGGGGACTCTTATGTTAAGAAGAGAGGAAATAAGCCTCTGGGAGATGAAAAGTATAGTGTTGCTTCTCATTATTTCTCCACCATGGACAGAGCCTGTTTGAATAGCAGCTGTCTGTTATATGCCTCAGTCCAGCAGTTCTGAAATGCCGTCACTGGGTCAATGGCTGGAGCTAGTCCTCGAAGGACACAAAGAGTCAATGACCAACACTCCCACAGACCACAAGACTGCAAGAACACCTTCTAATTTATTCACAAAAGTTCTTAAGCATCCCCCATAAATGGACAGCAAAATAAACAATTTTGAGTGTGTAGTGTGCATTGTGTTTGTGTGTGCGTATGTACATGTGTATATATGTGCATGTATGTGTATGTGGAGGCAGTGTTGGGTGTCTTCCTTGATTGCTCTCAATTTTATTCTTTTAGTATTTGTTTTTACATGTATGTGTATGTACCTTAGTACATGTATGTGTACCACACACATGCAGGAGGCTGCAGAGAACAGAAGGCGGCATCAGATCCCCTGCAACTGGAATTACAGATATTTGAGATCTGCCCTATTGGTGCTAGAGACCAAACTTTTGCTCTTTATCATTGAGCCATCTCTCCAGCCACCCCTCCCCCCTTTTTAAGATAAGGTCTCTCAAGGAGCCCATAGCTCACCAATTAACTTGACTGGCTGACCAGCACGCTTTGGAGATCTGGCTGGATAGACACAATTTTGCAGAATTCACAGAAAAGCTATATACCATAATGCAAACTCACAGTCAGGATTATTTCTAGAAAGGTAGTTACATGAGCCATTAGGACCCAAGAGAGGCTAGCATTCAACGACAGCCAATTCCCAGTTCTGATTTTAATCCATCTTTGTCTGTTTCATTACCCAATTTAGAAGACCAATCTGGTCCTCTAAATGTAAAACAGAATCCCCATGACCACCACCACCTTAGTAACAAACAGCACCCTCCCCAGCTAATCCCTATTGTGGAAACACCTAAGCACCTTTATCTGCACTGACAGCATCAATAAACAAGATAAAAATCATATTAAATCTGCCAGCAGAGCGTATAGCTCTTATCTCAAAGTAGCCTGTTAGCTTCCTCACCCTGAAGCCTCTAGCACAGTTGCATTTTCAGGAACACTTTTCATGAGAAGTCACAATAAGTTACTCTGTTGGACACAGACAGGACTATATCAGGTGACGTTTTGCCCTAGGTTTTCATAAAAAGGTCAGCCCTGTTTATTGGAACACTTATTTTAAGGTGCATGAACTTAGACCATGAGATGGCATTCATGGCTGTGTGGTGCAGCCAACGATCAAAGCTCTTGCTCTAAACCATGACATTTCCTCTGCAGTGAACAAAGGATCTGTTAACCCAGGGAGCTCAAGATGAGAGCAGAGAAGAAAATATGAGTTATTTTCATTTTTAATGCTGGGATGCAGCCTAGGGGTTTACTTAAGAAGCCTCCACTGAGAAATTGTCCTGACTGCTTTAACCGAAAGCCACCCAAAGTTTGGGTGGCTTCCTCCAGTAGCAGCCCAGATAGAAGGTGAAAGGAAGACCGTTTGCCTCTCTTCTCCTTCCTCTTGCCTGAGTTGATTAACCCTGTTGCTGCTGATAATCACAATTCCTTTGCAGATTTCAGAACTAGTGTTTCCAGGCTCCTGCCATTGATTAAGGATCAGAGGCTGTCCAGAACCTGGCAGGTTTTAGGCATCAGATTGAGGCTGAGCAACTACTTGTCTTCAGCCTCGCCAGTGAGAGACAGCTGTTGCTACTATTCTAACATAAGCTGGCTTAATAAATTCTTTTATATATGTGTGAGTATATTCCTCCTATTGATTCTGTCCCTCTAGAGAACTCTAATTCAGGCTCCTTGGAGGTTTGAAAAAACTTGATATGAGGTCACAGTTGAGTAGGGGAGGCCCTAAACCCATGGAATCCTCAGGGGGAAAGGTAGGTTTTAGGACACAGGTACCTAGAGGACAGGGTAATGTGATGATGGAGACAAGAATTGAGGTGAGTGGCATAACCATAAGCCAATGAATCTCAAGCATTGGCCAAAAAACAGGAAGAGGCAGGAAAGCTCCTTCCCCAGGCCTTTAAGAGGAAATACTGATCTGTTAACATGATTTTGAAGTCCTAGCCTCCAGAATTCTGAGGAGATAGAGTTCTCTGATCTACTTAACACAGTTCATGGCCATTTTTAGCAAGCACAAGAAGTTAACATGTCGTCCATGCTGGGGCATAACATATGCTGCACTAAGCGTGTGTGAACATTTACATGAATTTTCAAAATTGTAAACGGAACAAGGCAAGAATTTGCAAGAGTGCTGAGAAGAGAAAAGAAAGGGTCAGAGCCCCCTGGCGCAAGGGAATGCCCCTATTTTAACATTTGGAATTTGGGACTATGTAATATAAATGTCGAAAAGAAAAATGGCCGTCTATTAAAATCAAAAACAACTGCAAGAAAAACGTAACAGTGGGTCAAGCTGATGTCCCAGCACAGAGAAAAAAAACCTGCTGAGACAGAGAAATTCTGAAATGCAGCTCTCCACTCTGACTTGTGACATGGCATGTGGCTGGAGAGAACCTGCACTTTACAGTTTTATTTAATGATTGGCTGAGTTATTCAGCTTCTCACTCCCCTGCCCTGGAGAAGGATCTCACATTCCTGCCCCAATGACAGCAGTTTCAGCTGCATGATCTTCAGGGTTCCTGAAGTCTAGAAATTCCCGCCCTTGTCAACTCAGGATTGGCCATGCAGAAAAAGTGTTACATCTGGCATGAGGAGTGCCTTCAGGCCATCCATAAATGGCTTAGTTTCCAGCACATTGGGGCATGGAGTCTTTTAAAAGATGGTAACTGACTAGGAGTTGGGTCACTGGGGAAGCACTTCAGATCTTTCCTCTTTTTTTAAGGATTTAGTGTGTGTGTGTGTGTGTGTGTGTGTGTGTGTGTGTGTGTGTGTGTGTGGTGTATGCATATATGTGGGGATGGTATGTATATGTGGTGTCGGGGTATGTACTTATGGGGGTATGTGGTATATATGTGTATGTGTGGGGTATATGTGGGCTATGGGGAGGGTGTGAGGGGATGTGTATGGTGTATGCATATATGTGGGGATGGTATGTATATGTGGTGTCGGGGGTATGTACTTATGGGGGTATGTGGTATATATGTGTATGTGTGGGGTATATGTGGGCTATGGGGAGGGTGTGAGGGGATGTGTATGGTATGAAGGTATGTATGTGTGGTGTGTATGTGTGTGTGGTATGTGTGTGTAGTTTGTGTGGAGTTGTGTATGTATACATGCATGTGAGTGCAGGTCCCAACAGAGTCCAGAAAGGAAGTGTCAAATATACTGGAGCTAAAATTATAAGTGGTTGCATGCCACCTGCTATGGGTTCTAGAAACCAAATTCTAGTTCTCCTAACAGCTGGCCTATCTCCAGCCTCTCAGTTTCTCTCTCTTTTTTTATTTTTCCTTATTTTTTTATATATATTTTTTTGCCACCCATCACAGTATACTACCTCCCAAAGACTCAAATCTCTGCAGGGCCTCCACACTTTCCTCTTTTTAAGTTGGTTATCTCAAGCATTTTGTTACAGTGGTAGAAAGATAAAACACAGGAATCAATGCTGTGAGAAATAGGAAAACTGGCTTCCAGTCTACCAAGACTATTTTCTCTCTGCCATGATAACTCACCAGCCTCAGAAACAGAAAGGGTGTCGCCAACCTTGACTTTGGGTAAGGTCAAGAAGGAACAGGGTCACAGCCAATCCCCAATCAACACAGAGTGAAGAAAAGATGAACCATTGTGACCACAAATATTATCCTGTGTTGTCACCTTCACAGCAAGACCTGGCTCATCTCCAGTCCATTGCTCCAGTATATAATGGTAACATAATTACAACACATAGTAGGAATGGGGTAACTCTACTGCCAAGAACCAGAATCTTTAGTACAAAGGGGGAAAATCAGAGCAATTGAGTTTGGGCCCTGGAATTGTACATTTGAATTGTTACTTTCAATAAGATCTCATTATTTTTCCTTTCTAAAATGTATGTTTCCTATCTCTGTTCATGAAGAAATATCTAAAATGAGTGACACTTGGTAGCCATGAGCACCCAGAAATTGGGTAACATTTCAGAGAATCACTGCCACCTCAGAGGACTTAGGAAAGTGACTCATTCCAGATATGAACAGGATGCTTGCAATGGGTTAGAGAACATTTTGTTTGCACAAAGTAGAATACCTGCCCATTAAAAGCCACTGGGATGCCATCTAATGACAAGGAGCTGCCTGGATCCTTAAAGAGGGTCAAACTCTGACTTGCCACAAAAGGGGAAAGTTAGACATCATAAATATTAACATTAGATAAAGGCTGGAGGCATGGCTTAAGTCTGTGAAGGACTCAAGCCAGACCCCCAGAACCCACATTTAAAAAAAAAAAAAAAAAAAAAAAAAAAAAAAAAAAAGGCAGACATAGTAGCACACAACTGTGTGTAGGAATTCAACACCAGGAAAACAGGGACAGCTGGATCCCTGGGGCTCACTGGACAATGAGAGACCCTTTCTCATTAAACCAATGTAGAAGAAAGCATCTGAGGGACAACTAATGATAAGGCTGTCCTCTAATCTCCACAGGCCATATGCATGGGCACACAGTACCACCAAGGAAATCCTTATGTAGTCAGGGTAGCTAATAATCAGACACCAGTGTTACTGTCCTAGGTGACAGTGTGTGTGTGTGTGTGTGTGTGTGTGTGTGTGTGTGTGTGTGTGTGTGTGTGAATGGATTCACAGTGATAGTGGAAGAGCCAGAAGCTCCAGTTGGTCAGGCTAATGGGTTAATACAGGAAACAGCGATGTGTCCATCTGCCTCCTGGGTGGGGAAAATGCTGCATCCCAGGTGAATCAATGGTTGATTACAAACAACCCTACACATAAGCATGATGGATGCTTTAGAAGGAAATACTCATTGCCTTGATTTGCTTATTACTCGTTTAAAGATGTATTGAATTACCAAATGTGCACTGTAAAGATGGACAAATATTACATCTGAATAAAAATAAAAAATGAAAAACAATTTCCATTTATGAGGGAAACATTGTGTCTGCTGGGAGCCCACAGCTAGTCAGTGCAATAGAAATTGCAGAATCTTTTATAGTGCCACATGGCTATTAAAGCCATTGGAGGGGTGGGGGACATGGAAATGCTTAAAGAGATTACACATACAGTGACTCTTCGACCCATAAACTGTGTCTTTTGAAACCTACTACAGGATTAGGATGTAGTTCAGCAGTAAAGGGTTTGCCGAGCGGGTGTTAGGCTCTGGGATCAAAGGCCAGCACCTCAAAAGCAAAGGAGAGGGGGCTGCAAAGAGGTCTCAGTGGTTAAGAGCACATACTTCTCTTGTAGAAGACCTGAGTTCTGTTTACCCATGTTGTGTGACTCACAACTACCTATAACTCCAACTCCAGAGGATATAACACCTCTGGCCCCTGAGAGGACTTGCACTCATGTGCACGTATTCACACATGTAAACATACAAGTGCACATAATTAAACATATGTGGCCACCAACAAAAAGAGCATGGCAGAAGGAAGCATGTTCTTTTTCTCTGCTTGTCCTCGGTCTCACTGGTAAGCTCTTGAGCCATTTCTTTGCTGGTGTTAGAAACTGCTTCTCTGGGATTTCAATGTGGACTGAAAACTGGCAGCTCTCTAGGATCTCCATGGGACTCCAGCACTAGATTGAGACTGCTGAGACATTCAATCTCCTGGACCGAACAACCCCTGGATGCATGGTTGTTCTTTTAGGATACAACCATTGTGAAACTACTCAGACCACAGTCTATAAGCCACTCTCCAATAAACCTTGTATATATTGGTTCATCCTATCAGACCTATTCCATAGAGAACCCCAACTAATACAGATTGTGATACAAGGAGAAGGGCCCATACAAACTTCCAAAGGAGGAAGGTAACCAACTGTCCTGCCTAGCTATGATGCCTATGAACTATATAAACTACACAGTAACCCTACGTGCAGCAGTGGCATGCATACCTTTATGGTAACCTGAGGGAGTCCCTGCTGGTGTCATGGCAGGCAGGGAACCACAAAGGGTGAAAATGAAAACTTACTTCGGCCTGACTTCATTAAGCTGGATCAAACTTCTAGAGAATCTGACACCAGTAGTTTATTGTCAGTATAAGTAAATCTAGTAAAATTGGGGCAGGGGAGGGGAGTTTCCTGATGTAATACAATTCCCAGTGCTCAAAGTAGCAGTATTACGTTGAAACTCAACTCAAAGTGCATGCCATTTCTTCCAAGAATATGAGTTCTAGAGATAAAGCCACCTGTGTTAGCTTAAGAGTCTAGGGAAGGATCTGGCACAGTGTTGGTCATACAGAGAGCATAGAAGTCATCTGGGCTATTAGGTCCTGGTTGTGGGAGCTTGAGGGAGGCTCTAGCTATGCAGCTAATGTAAGGGTTATTTAGAATACCAGCCAACTCTAGTACTGGTTGTGGACGCTTGAAACAGCCTGTCCCAACAGATAATGCAGATCATGGAGCTGTCAATCACCTCCAATCCCCAGACTTTTGGAGGAAGAATGGATATTTCCTCATTTAAGTAGACATCCCTTCATGATTAACACTCCTGGTTTCCATGGAGATCTGTGGGTATAAGGACCTTCATGCTCCTAACACAGCCAATAGCTTTCTAATTAAACCTCATACCCACTCAACAGGATGCAAACTATGTCTGGTACCGAAAACTTAGCTAACTGCTTAGTTCTGGTGAAGTCATGGTTATTTGAAGGGAATCTAATCTAATCTACCAAACCAAGATAAGCCCTAATGATAATCTATAAATATTTGTCCTTAAACCCACAGATAAATATAGTCTTCACCCCTCATCAAGGAAATATCTCTTTGCAACATATGAAGACCAATACAGAAAACCACAACCAATCAAAATGCAGACGTGCGGAACCCTGGTCCAATGGACACATCTACAAAACACTCCCTCACCTAAAGCTCAGGAAACATTGCAAATGTGGGCAGAAAGAGTAGAAGAGCCAGAGGACAGGGGATTTTGCTGTGAAATTGTCTCTTAGTAGTGTCAGAAGTTATATCCATAAAGTCTCACCAACATGACTGCCCAAAGGTGAGCTGGACAAGCACAACACCAAAGGATGTTCCAGAATAGGCAAGGAAAAGCCCACGAGGCCTCAATCCTACACAAAGAACTACAGGAAACAGAGAAAAGCTGAGAAGTAGGAGAGGAGGCCTTCTCCAGTGACGAGCACACCAAATGGTTGTCTATGACCAAGTAGTCATCCTTGGAAATACACATACAAGTAGCATTATGTGGACCGAATGAGTTATATCTAAGTATATATATATATATATATATATATATATATATATATATATATATATATATATATATTATATGCATGTAAGAACAATTCAGCCAAAAAGAGGCCATGAATTTGAAGGAGAGTGGAAGGGGTGTATGGGTGGGTTCAAGGGGGAAGGGGAAGAAGAAAATAATGTAATTATAGTATTATAATCTCAAAAATAAAATTTTAAAGGAAGAAAATAAATAAATATTTTTAATGAGAGGAAGGGAGGAGGAGGGAAAAATTACATTGTAACAAATATTAGGCACAAGCACTAGGCTACTTAATGGGAAGAGGCTGTGTTTAGCCAAAGTATTCTTAGTGGAGATGGTTGACTCAAGGATAATATAACCACAGAGTAGAGCACAGCTGGGGGAACAAAGGTAATTTCTCCATATATTCCTGTGGAGCATTTTCCAAAACATTATTAAGTGAAAAAGAAAATGTACAAAATATGTCCTGTCAGGAAATGAAAGGAGGCTGGGGTGTTGTTGCATGTTGGTTCACGTGTTTGTTATGCACAAGGTCCTAGATTTTATCCCCAGTACATAGGAATAAAAGGTTGTAGAAAAGAAGAGGAGGAGGAAGAAAAGGGGGAAGGAAAGAAATGAAAAGAAGGAGGAGAGAGAAAAGCGAGAGATTTTTAGAGTATACAAATACAAGTTTGAATGTCTAGAAGCGAAACAATGGAAAACTAAATCAAAAGATAATTGTAATGCCTTCCTTTTGGGAAAAGAGATCAGGGAAGCAAACAAGGATTTTATGAATAGACCTTGTTTGTCAGATCTGGCTGTGGAAAGAGGTAAATATTTCATGCACCTAGAAACCAAAATTAAAAATTTATTCTTAAAATTCAAAAGAATATAACTATGTTTTAATTTAATGACAAAACCTCTTAGGAATCTTCTTTCAGGTAATTGTAAATCACAGTAAGGTAACTGCATCTCCAGTTGGGAACAGTCACAGTAACGTAACTGTGTGTCCCTAGTAGGGAACAGTCACAGTGAGGTAACTGTGTCCTCAGAAGGGAGCAGTCATAGTAAGGTAACTATGTGTCCTCAGTGGGGAACAGTCACAGTAAGGTAACTATGTGTCCTCAGTGGGGAACAGTCACAGTATGGTAACTGTGTCCCTAGTAAGGAGCAGTCACAGTAAGGTAGCTGTAAGCCTTCAGTGGGAAGCAGTCTTAGGATAAGAGGAAATGGGAGTTAGCAACTGACTCGGGGACCAGGTAGGGGATATAGAGGAAAACAAAGTGCTGTCCATGGCTGCGCCCTGTTCACAAAGCAAGTCAGCAGCTACACTGTGTGACTGGGAAACGGAATTTCAACCAGAAGAGGAAAAAGAGCTGCACACAAAGCCCAAGTCAACAGCCATAAGCACCCTACCACCCCATCCCCACTGGCACTGAGCAATGCTTCTTCCACAGGTACCTGAGTCAGGCAGGAGATGTGGCTGGAGGGATTTCACAGAAATTGGGGAAGCTATCAGAATCTGAGGTCTGGTCAAAAGCTCTAGAACTCAAATCAAAGACATTCCTGCTGGCCAAACACAACAGCCTTACTAAAGCACACAATTCTAATGTGTCAGCTTACATGGCCACCTTTAAACCCCACTGGTCACCTTTGGAGACTGAGTAAAGCAAGCCATCAACTTCAAAACTGTGGAATGAGAAGCAAGAACTTGCCCATCATTTCCCATGGCACTCTTCTTAAATGACTAAAAACTAACAAGAAGCTTCTAGTTGTAAAAGCTGTGCTTCTGACAAGAAGAAAAACCTTATGAAGAAATGACCCTATTTGTTATCACTAATATGCCTGGAATACCCCTGGGCAACATGGCCATGAGTGGAGCGCCATCAAGAGGCTACAGGTAGCCATGCTCATGATGACAGGACTGGAGACTTCCCTGTCACCAGCCAAAAGGGGATCCCATTACTGATTTATGAGAAAGATAAGGAAATATATATACACACACAAATACACATGTACACATACATGTACATAGAAACTCACTCACACATATTTATTCACATATGTACATGTACACACACATTAACACTCAAATACAAATATACAAATGCAACACACACACACACACTTATACACAGTAAAACACAGATATGGGGATTACGGGAACAGAGAACTCAGGTTTCCAGAAAACAAACTGTAATCAATGTGAAAGAGTGGAGAAGGGTGAGACAAAAAACAGAATGTAAAGGTTAGGAAGGAGGGGGAGGGGGAGGGGGAGAGGAGAGGGAGGGGGAGGGGAAGGGGAGGGGAGGGGGAGGGGAGGGGAGGAGGAGGGGAGGGGGAGAGGGAGGGGAGGGGGAGACGGAGAGGGAAAGAGGGAGAGGGAGAGGGAGAGAGAGTGGGAGAGGAAAAAGAGGAGGAGGAGGAGGAAGAGGAGGAGGAAGAGGAGGAGGAGGAAGAAGACGACAATGAGGTGGGAATGGTTGTCAGAAAAAAGGTGCCAGAGCCACAGGCTATGGGTGACAGATGCCAAAGCCCTGTGCATCCTCACAGTGGGTGTGGCCCCAGTGGCGCTCACACACCAGACACAACCCCTAGACCTGGAGACTAAGGCCCTTTCAGTCACATGAGAAGCTGGTTTCTCCTCTGCTGGAGCAAGGGCAAGGCAAGGACCCAGAATAGCTTCTGAGAGACAGAGGGCTCTGCCACCACACCCCTGTGCCCCACTTTGCTTCCTTGGGACTCAGATCCACATGGGCAGAAGCTTCTTGTGGAAAACATGGCAATCACCTCCCTCTCTTATCCCACACTTTCTGTCTCATTCTTGTTTCCTTCTTTTTTTTCTCTTTGTTTTTCCCCCAATCCTCCCACAGTGTCCCCTAGCTCAGCACAGTGCAGAAGAGGGGCTAACAACCAGAGCCTCAAACTTCCACATGTGTCCTGGCCTCCTCACACACACCTCAGGATAGTAAGGCGTAAAGAGATCCACCCTGGATTCCACATGAATCCCCATGCTGTCCACCTCCGAGGTGACCATCTAAAGGGCAAAAATGGGACCACTGAGTGACTTAGCAGGCAAAGGTACCTGCCACCAAGCCTGACAACTAGATGTCAGCTCCCAGGACTCATGATAGGAGAGAATGGACTCCCTCAAGTTATTCTCTGATTTCCCATTATACTGTAGGATTGAGATAGATAGATAGATAGATAGATAGATAGATAGATAGATAGATAGATAGAGATAGAGATAGAGATAGAGATATAAAATAAGTGTGTGTGTTTGAGAGAGAGAGAAAGAGAGAGAGAGAGAGAGAGAGAGAGAGACTTAGTATAAAACAAAGTTTTCAATCTGCACAAACAAGAGCCAGCAGCTCCTGCCATAGAAAGAAATGACTCACATTTCCACTGTAGCCTTCATGGATGGTCAGAGCTGAGGACAGTGGCTCTCAGGATGGTGGGCTCTCAGCCCAGCACAGCATGGAGAGCACTAACAAGCCTCCAGTTGTTGATATTCCTGTCACTTTGTTTACACATTTTAAAACCTTCTTACTGTCTTCCTCCTCTCACTGTGGTAAAATACCCTGACCAAAGCAACTTCAGGACAGGAGGGTTCACTGTGGCTCACAGTTTGATGCAGTCCATCGTGGTGGCAACGTCACCGCAGCAGGAGCTCAAAGCAGCTGTGAGCAGAAAGACAAGGCCTCTGTGCTCAGTTCACTTCTCCTTTTTATCCTGATCTTTTTACACAAGCCCGGAGAATGGTGTTGCCCACTGCTGCAGTGGGTCTTCCCACTTCAACTGAGCTAGTTAGCACAATCCTTCAGGCATGTGTGGAGGTGCGCCTGGAGGCTTGGCTCCTAGTCGATTCTAGATCCTCTCAACCTGACAACTAACATTGACCAGATAAGAAACATTCCTAAATTGATGGTCCATTTATCAGCCATGGATCAGAATGGCCTGATCATGCATCAGCATGGGACCCACACCTACCTCAAACCTTTTAATTCAGCTGCTGGAGTAACCCTGACAAATGTCTTCCCAAGCTCCCAAGATTTCCTAGAGGTAGCCAAACCAGAAAATCACTTGCAAACTAGTGTGGTTAGGTCCTGTGGTCTGCCTGTATCCAGAGCTTAAGTGCCCCCAGTGGTTGGGTTATCCCCATTGGTTGAGTTACATTGTAACTTTACTCTGATATGAGCGAGCATACACTGCCAGCAGAAGCATGGTCCCCCAAAGTTTCCCTTCCAACCCTGGAGAGCCCGGAGCTACATATCCCTGCAAGGGACAAAGCAGTCACGGACTCAGCAGCTGCCATCTTCCAACAGGACTGTGGAGCTTCAGACTTCTGTCCCTGAGCATGAAGGGACAATTGCTACCGGAAACAACTTTCAAAAACAGACAAAATATATCCAACTGTTTAGTTCTGTGATCCCCACCTAAAGGGTGAACAAATGAGGCAAGCCCTACAGCTGTCTATCGTACAGGGAGGCTGCCTCCCACGCAGCTGCTGAAAACATCCAGAGGTCAGCCTCTGTCTGGGTCAGAATATCAATGTTCATGGAGGCCAAAGCAGCTGAACTTGGGGCCAGAGTTCATACAAGAGGTAGCTCTAAAAAGGAACACCTCTAGAAATCTGTCCCCAGCAGATTGGCTGCCTACTAGTCAGCAGACAGGAAAAACTGGATTGAGTCCCAGACAGGCAAGATGTACTCCCCAAGGAGACCATGCAGGTGCATGCTGGCAGAGGAACAATACCCAGGGTTCTCGCTGGACTCAAAATGACTGTCCTCTCCGGGCAGATGGGAGAAGCTTTGCACCTGGCTCGGTGGAAAGTTGCAGAGAAGCCAGTCTATAGAATGAAGGTAGGTTAGCTCTGGAATGACCTGAATAGTTCTAAATCAAAATACAATGTGTAGCTATAGGTATCCCTGTTAGGAAACTCCAAGACCAATAGTCTCACAGGTGAATTCCACTTAACACTTAGGGAAAAGCCCAGACACTTATAAAAAACAGAACCAGATGAAACAGGCTTAGTGGGGCCAGAATTATGTTAACAAAAGCAGACAGAGACATTACCAAAGAATATATTGTAAAGATGTTAGTTCAATATGCTTCTGTATACATGCTTAAAAATTCCTAGCCAAAAAAAAAACAAAACAAAACAAAACAAAACAAATGAGCAAATGAAATGTAGACTTATGCAAAATGGATGATGACTCATGACAACTGGGGTTTGAGCCAGAAATATGGAGTTTGTTTAGCATTTTAAAATCAAACAATGCCATTCTCCATGAAGAAGGGAAACACAGGCCCTCCATGGAGATAGAAAAATCATTAGGCAAAAATCAACATTCACTCATGATAAAGTCTCTCAGCAAATTAGAAACAAAATTTCCTCATCCTGGCAGAGGTGTGAACAAAACCTAAGCCATCACACTCCTCTGAAGGACTGAGTTCGGGTCAAGAATGAGGAAAAGTGTCTTCTCTCAATGCCCTTTTTAAAAATGCTTATCTTCTTTATTTTTTTTTGTTTTGTTTTATGCACATTGACATTTTATCTGCATGGTCTGTGTATGAACCCAGGTCCCTGGAAGAGCAGTCAGTCCTCTTAACCACTGAGCCATCTCTCCAGCCCTCTCCCCTAACACTTTTATTCAACTTTATACTGGAATTCTGCAAGTGTGAAAAGCTAGAAAAAGTCATAAAAGGCATATTGGTTAAAGGGAGAAAAAAAACTTGTTTTCTCAAGCAGCACGGCTGCTGTCCTGTTTTGTTTCTCTGTTACTGTGATAAAACACTGAGTAATCTAAAACCACGTTGAGAAGGAAGGGTTTATCTTAGCTTACAGGTTTTGGCTTATCATCCAGGGAAGCCAAGACAGGAACCTGAAGACAGGAACTGAAACACAGAACGTGGAGGAGAAACACTGTTTACTAACCATATTCTTCTGTCTTACTAAGCTAGCTTTCTTATACAGCCCAGGCCCATCTGCCTAGAGGCAGTGCTGCTCACAGCAGCCTGCACCTCATACAACAATTAGCAATCAAGAAAATGCCCCCCTAGACAAGCTCACAGGCCAATCAGATGGAGGGAATTCTTCTCAGGAGGGAACTCTTCCCAAGTATCTCAAGTTGGCAACCATGATCGGAGATCACAAGCGTGAACATGCTGTTTTCAGAAGCAGGTGTTATTTTAGACCATCTTCCACTTCAGTATTCAATTGTTCATTAATATTTCATAGTAGAAAAACAGTTGCAGGGCTGGCAAGATGATTCAACATGTAAAGCTACTAAGCTGGATGGTACGAAGTCCATCCCAGGGACCCACAGAACTAACTCCTGCACAGTGTCCTATGGCCTCTAACTGTGTTCTGTGGTGCCCATACATGTGTGCACAATTAATTAATTATTTAGCTAATAATTATTAATTTTTTATCATTTTCATTTTGAAAACTAAATAAGGAGCTGGAAAGAGAGCTCGTTAGTTAAAAGCATGTACTACTCTGGCAAAGGACCCAAGTTTGGTTCCTAGCCTTAGTAGCTCACATGCAGCTGGGACTCCAGCACCAGAGGATCCAATGCTCTCTGCTGACTTCTGCAGGCAGGTGCACACACATGCATATACCCCCATACAGACACATATGCATACACATAATTTTTTAAAAATAAATCTTTAAAAAAAGAAGTTTATTACATATTAACCTTCTGTCCTGCAGCCTTCATAAAGTCACTCTTACCTCTTTTAAATATTATGCATAATGTTATGCTTTGGAAACTATAGAACATTGCTGAGAGAAACTATCAGACTGAACAGGGGAGATATACCATGTTCATGGACCAGAACCCAAGCATACCTAGTCAAATGATTCTCCCCAGTGTGACATGCAGGTTCAATACCATTCCAGTCAGATCCCCTACATGCCTTTCTGTTAGAAATTGACAGATGTTTTCTAAAATTTATATGGGAATTGAACATAGCCAAAAGTAGCCAGAATAATTTGAGAAAGGACTTTGGAAAATGTGAAGTTCATACTTCCCGATTTCAATGGTTGCCACAAAGCTTCAGCAATGAGTAAATGACGGAAAGCAGACATAAGTACAGAGCAGATGGGAAAACCAGAGAGGGACCTTCAACAAATGCAGTGCTGGATTTCACCAAAGGTGCTCAAAAGACAGTCCTTCCGAGAGGTGCTGTTGCAATTAGCGGCAGGTACACACAAGCAGAAAACCCTCAAGCTACCTCCCACCTCAGACCTCAACCACAGGCCTACACTCGAGGGCTGAAATCATCTCTAAGAGAAGCCAGGAGAGATCCCTGTGGTCCTGAGAAGCAGCATGGATGGATCTCAGAGTCATTCAGGAAGGAGAAAGAGCCAGGCACCAGGGCCAGTTCTGATTGCTCCACTTAAAGCTAGAGCTTCTGCCTCTCACCTCCAACACCTATCTAGGCCTGAGAAGCCTGTGTGGGTGATGTGGAGGGCTGTCTGCTAGAAGTGAAAGTTCAGTATTGTCCAGGTTTCTGTGGAGACCTCAGTGTCTAAATGTGTCAAGACTTACCAAGACACACACACACATAGCGTTAAGAACACGTACTTCCAGAGGACCTGAATTTGGTTTCCAGCACTGATACTCAGCCACTCACCACAACCTGTAACTCCAAGGCAAGTGATACCCTCTTCTGCTCTCTGACAGTGTCATACACATGAGCCCAAACTCACACACGTACGTATAACTTTTGATTACATTTTTTAATGTATGCTATAGGTGAGCACTTTGGTTCTGAGTAAACTTCATAGCTCAGCACAGTTGAGCTCCTGAATCAAGTATCACGAAGAGTTTGACTTGGGTTTCAGGTTGATTCATTAAGGAAGGTTGAAGTTTCCATCCATCCTGTTTGCTTGCACAGGAAGGACTAGTTTCTGATTGGCCGGTGTCCGATGTCTGCTTGTGCTGAACACAAACCCACGGCCGTCTGGAAGCCAGGTGCCTGAAGCCAACTTCACAGTGATGAAGATTTGACAGAAAACGGCTTCGCTTCAGATTTAAACCACTTTTTCTAACAAAATCCTACTAATTTGGACATAAAAGCCACCTTGCTAAATCTTGGCAGGGAAAGAGGAAGCAACTGAGCCCCTGGAAGAACTGGGGTCCTTCTCCCCATCTTTCTCCGGAGGCCCCTCAGCCTGTGGAACTCCTGCCGTACCATATGGCTCTCTTGCCACGGGCCGGTCCCAGGCCGCATGCACCCCTTCTCATGATGCCTGCTAACGCAGAATCTCTTCAAGTCCTTCTTCGCCGTAGCCTGTCCTATCCCTGTCCCAGGTCAGGTGAAGATTGTGCATTTATGTAAGCAAGTCGGTTCTTCAAGCTCTTCATATTGATTCCTTGTTCGTAAAACCCAGGGCCACGCCCCAACGTCCATCCAAACTCACTGAGACAAAAAGCCAAGCTCCCCTCAACACACCCCATCTATCCTAATTACGATTCTACACCATAACCAGAAGCAACCTGGGGAAAAAAGGGTTTATTCCACCTTACAACTTTCAGGTTATAACCCATCAGTGAGGAAAGTCAGGGCAGGAACTCAAGACAGGAACACAGAGGCAGGAACTGAAGCAGAGGCCATAGAGGAGTGCTGCTTACTGGCTTGCCATAGCTTGCTCAGTCTGTTTTCTTACACAATCAAAAGCCACCTGCTCAGGGGTGGCACCACCCACAGTGATCCGGGTCCTCCCATGTCAATCATCAAATACCCCCACAGACTTGCTTACAGGCCAATCCAATGGAGGTATTTTCTCAAACGAGGTTCCCTCTTCCCAGATGACCTTAGCTTGTGTTGAGGTGACAAAAGCTATGCAGCTCCCCATCCTCACACCTGCCCTGCATGCCAGCATAGCAGGGTCACAATTTACATTTCCTGAGCTCAGTTCTAACCTTCTCCTTTCCACATCATGTGACTCAGACTTAGCCCTTGGGTTCTTTCTATAACATAGGCCTGTAAATATTTACCCTTGAAACCAGGTCTTCCTCCTCCCTACCAAGGAAAAGCTTGCAGTGCAAGAAGCTCAAGCGACCCTCAGAGAACAAGCATTTCAACAGAGTAAGTACACTTCCACAGAGTCCCCGAGACCACCCACACCACCTCCTCACCACCCCACCCGTGTCCACTACTTCACAGAAGACTAGAGATGGGGCACATGGCTGCTTCCTGAAGAAACACTGAAGGGGCTGCAATGGTAGGTAAGGGTGCTTGCCACTAGGCCTGATGACCTGAGTTCAATCCTTGGAACTACCATGGTGGAAGGAAAGAACTGACTCCCACAGATGTCCTCTGACCTCCACGTGCAAGCTCTGTCCTATGCTCACACACAGGGAAACAAACATAATGCAAACAACTTTTTTTTAAGATTCTCAGGAGTATCTGTAAGACCCAGAGTCTCCTCCATGAAGAAAGCTTTAGAAACTGCGTGTTTGCTCACCCTTTTTGGTGCTTGAAGGAAGGCCATGGGTGGAAGAGCAGCCTCTGGGTGGTGGCCTCCTGTGATGGGAAAATGCATGTGTTACACACAGCCTGTGACTTGGGCCCTAAATTAATTAAGGTTTTCAGTTGTGTCCATAGCCAGACAACAGGTAGGGACACAAGTGCCCCTGCTCTTAGATACTCCCACTTGTGGGGTCCCACCAAGTTGGGGGAGACAGCGCTGTGGTTGGCACCAGCTAGACAGGGTTGAAAGCCAGGCTCCTCTGAAAGTGCTGAGATTCCCCACATGGTTTGACGTTTTCAGATGCTGGAGTGTGAACCTAAACTGTTGCCCAGGCAGAGAACTGCCGTAACTCCCTGGCCAGCTCCACTGCCACCCAGGAACAGATGGTGTTGTTGATCAACGGCAGGCATGGTGGTACAAAGGCAAGCACTGGACCTGCCTCATCCAGCTTCCTACACTGCTTCTATCCGATACCACCTATAACACCCAATTACTAGTTCTCTCTGTCTCTCCTCCCCCTTTCCCCTCTCTCCTCTCTCCTCTCTCTCTCTCTCTCTCTCTCTCTCTCTCTCTCTCTCTCTCTCACACACACACACACACACACACACACACTTGATCTACTTGTCTCACCAGCTGTTAGCTAACAGACATGTGGCAGGGTCCAGATCCATTCTATGCACTATGAATATAAATTCATACAGATCTACTAGCAGCGGTACCGAGACTCATTTATTCTGTGGCTTGATGGCCTTGCTATGTCAGCCTCTGGGGACCTATCAAGACAGATGAAATATTAAGTATGCAGGCAGTTGACTACATGTCAGCCAGGTGAGGGAAGGTGATAGCCAGGACTCTGAATGCCCTGCTCCCCAGCTAAGGCCACACAGCATTCTGCTTCAAGCTGTCCTTATTCTCCCCACTCCCCAATTTTCAAAATGCATGCTGTCATAGGAAGCTTCTAGTGTGTGTAAAGCATGGCTATCCATTCGCCTGTGATCCCCCCCCCCTCAGAGAGAGCTAAGCCCAGTGTGACCCAAGCCCTCCAGCATCATGTCGCAGGCTGACCTCCATTTTCAAATTTTGCCTTCTGAGTCTACTTCTCTACTCAATGTGAATTTAACTCAGCTGCTGTCCCTTCCCTAACGATATCTCCCTTCTCAGCAGATTTTTTTGCTTCCAAACAGGGTCCTAGGAAGACCCTGAACTCTCCTTGGTGAGCCCTCTACTCTACAGAGAACACAACCCTGCAGAGCAGCCACCAACCCTAAGGTACAAAGTCTAGACTTAGGGAGGCCTCCCCTGGCCATCACTGAGGGCAGGCAGGCTCTGTCTGAGGTCACCTTGGGGTGTGACAAAAGTGAACATGGCACTCAGAGAAAGAGGTGGTCAGCACCACACAGATTCCCACCTGAGTTCACCCCTGGAGTCTGATCCCACCGGGACACCTGCCAGAAACAGTGGCTGTGGCACTCCTCTTCTGAGTGGGGTCATGGGATTATTCCTTTCCCAGGATGATTCTATGGGACATTTTACCCTCAGCATGGCTCCATGTGATCCAGGAATAGCTCTCCTTGGAAAGCACACAGGTATACAACACATTTCCTCACATTTGACTCCCACTAGTCTAAAATGACCGGCAACAAAATGAATCATTTACCCGTGTGGTGTTCTGGGCAGCTACAGACCCAGAGACCTTGCTACCTGAGCCCTGTGGCCAGTAACACTCATCAGGATACACAGTGCACCAATAGCAGCTGTCTGGACTCAGTATAAAAGGGGCATCTAGTGGCAAAGTGGCTTTTCCTGAAATCTGTGTCTTCACAGGCATTTCTTCTGCAGAGCCTGGGGCTCTCAAGGCTGACGAAGGTTGTCTCTCTTGTCCCTGGCCTTGCCCCTGACTTTCCCAAAGCCTCATCACCACACACGAGCCTTCTGTACTCAATGACCTCCCAACTTCCTGGATGCCATCTTTGTCTGTGCTTTTTGATATCCTCCTTTCTGGGATGTGCCTGGTCCTCCTGCTAGCCCTTCCTTTTCTCTTCTCCACTCCTAAGAAGAAAGCTCTGCCCAGACATGTTCCATAGGGATAAGACTTGTCCCATCAGGTCTCACTGAGGACCAAAGAAAGCTTAAAGGCCGGTGCTTAGCATAAAGACTCTCACCAGATGCCTCAGTTACTGCTGCTCTCATTGCTTCAAGCCCAGCCAACCATCATCTGGCCTTAGCACAGCCCCTGCTGGCCTCCCCACCCTTCCTCCGCAGCTGCCTATCTTGGTATGGTTCCATACTCACTCCCTCTCCGACCTCTGTGCCCTGTATCCCCATCATCATCACCAAGCTGTCACTCAGAAGGCCCCTAGCCTGCCTCTGCCTCTCCCTGCCAGGCTCTTGGCCATGCTGCCATGCTTAGAAACCTGAATCTTAAGACCAACACTTCTGCTCTCCCACTGTCTCAGATTGGGAGGTGAGGCTAGGTCTGGGCAGCCACAGGGAGGTATTTAAAAGACCCCACAAATCCAGCTGGAGCTGGAGCCAAGGCATTTATTTGCACAGACTGTACTCTTGGAGAATTTTTACAACAAACTCAAGTCTCAGATGTCCTGTTAGTTTTAAAAACTCTTCTGTTTATATTTTGGAAGTATACTGGCTTAGGGAACAGGTCCGTGCTCCAAAGCAAGGAAGGTGTTGCAAGTGGGGGAAGATGTGAGACACCAGAAAAAGGAACATGATCATCAAGTAAGATTTGCTGACACTTTAAATGCAGAGCAAAACAGCAGGGTGAAAAAATGTAGTATTTATGTAGAGAAACTAATTCATATCAACCTCATATTTATAAAGTCCCAGAATGTGCTAGAACCCAAGCGGAAGGAGCACACCCTTCCCTTGCTCTCCCGCCATGGGCTGGCCACATGCCCCACATAAACAGCAAGAAGGGACAAGACGCTGTAATAATGAGGGAGTTTTCCACAGCCTCTGATTCCCCAGACCCTTACGCCTTTCTTCCCTCCAATGTCAGTGACTGCCCAGAGCAGAACAGGCAAAGAAGGGTTCAGTGCCTGTGCACTGTGACTGACAGCCTGTGGGCCTCAGGAGCAGCCAGCTTCAGAGTAACTGAACAGAGGACCTTAATTAGCAGACGTGTTATCCACTCATTGGATTACACAACCGGACTCTACCGGGGTTGCAGTGTTGGATGTATAAGAACTAAATAGAGGGACTAGAGAAATGACTTGGTAGTTAAGAGCACTGGCTACTCTTCCAGAGGACACAGGTTCAAGTCCTAGCACCTATGTGGTAGTTCACAATGTCTGTAACTCCATTGTCAGGAAATGTGACGCCTTCTTTTGGTCTTCTAGAGTATTGCTTGTGTGTAGTGCACAGACATATATGCAGATAAAAGACTCGTATGAGTAAACTAACGAAATAATAGTTTTTAATTTTTTAATGTTGAAAAAATGAAGAGCTGGATTGTAAGGGGATAAACAGGAATCAAAAATCAACCTTAGGGAAGTCCTCAGCATGTTCCCTGCAACAGGAGCTTGAACAAATCAATACACTGCTGGGTGGCCCAGGCCAGGGGAGGAGGGGCAGCTGTGCTAACCTTCCTGTCCCCTCCCTGCCCTCACCCAGTGCCCAAACTGCAAGTTCCAAGGAACCAAAAGCTTACTATAGGGGCGAAGTCACTGAAGCCCTGGAGCTCTGAGTGAGCACAGAAGTGTATTTAATTTGAACTCCAGGAAGAAATAGAGTGGGAGAGAAATTGTAGATTACCCATTCTTCAATGATTCAGAATTTCAAGAGCAGAGGGAAATTAGTGCAAGGGGCTTCCTTAACATGAAATCCACAAGAGCCACAGACAACTGGAGTTACAACAGAAAAACAGGATGGTCTTGAAAGGCATTGGGTAATTTTTTCTCAGACTCACCACCTGCTAGAGTTATACAGCCACCATGATAGCACACACAGGCAGAGATAGAGACAGAACATCTTAGGACCAGAACTTCTGCAAAAATTGACAGCTGGTCCCATGTCTATTTAAGACAGTGGGTCTCAATCTTCCTAATGCTGTGACCTTTTAATACAATCCCTCATGTTGTGGTAACCTCCAGTCATAAATTCTTTTCCTTGCTACTTTCATAACTGTAATTTTGCTATTGTTATGAATCATAATGTAAATATCTGATATGCAAGATATTTGATATGTGACCCCTGTGAAAGTGTCATTCAACCTCCAAAGGGTCATGTCCCACAGGTTAAGAACCACTGATCTACGGGAACTTGTTAAAAAGGAGCCCATCACTGGCCAGGCCTCCCAGAACATGCTCTGGGTCTTTCCCTGAAACACAGATTGGGCAATATATGGCATCAACACATCACATAGCTCCTAGAGCTCCAGTACTGGCAATGCTGCTGATACCTAGCTAAGGGGTCACTTGTGTGGAGATGCATACAGGTCCAAGGCAGACAGGGAACCCTGTCACAATGTGGCTGTTCCTATACACACAGCAGAAGATGGCCATCATTGGGGCCTACGTCCATAGTACATTTGATGAGGCCAGGCCTACAGAAGAGCTCAGTCTGAAAGTCCCTAAGAATGCAACATTTGAAGCAGTCCATTCATGGAAGGCTGGGGAAGGAAAGCCCAGGTATAGCCAGAGAACTGGGCAGGGAAACAAAAGTCTGCCCACAGTGAGTGGTTCACAGCAGAATGAAACATTTGGATCAGCCCCACACAGAAGGCTTGGCAGCTGTGATGGGGGAAAGACCTTCCTGGAGACCAAGGTGAGGTCAGTAGCATTGCTGACAGGGAGGCAGACAAAGGGTAGAAGAAGAGGAGAGGTGAGAACAGAGGTGGAGGAAAGACAGCTCTCAAGCCAGTGTGCCACATGAAAGCTTCATAAAGAGAATTCTTGCCCCAGCCTCAGTGTGAGCACAGTCTGCTGGCCTATGTGGACTTCTGATATGCTCAGAGAAACTGTGAGCTTTGCTTTCAGGGCTTGATGCCTTGATATCTGGTTTAGCAGAAGACCAGCTTAGTGAATGGCTCCATTCTTGCTACTTTAAACCCCATTGGCCATTGGCTCAGCTTCTCCCTGCCCTCTATAAGGACACGGAAACCATAGTCTTCTGTTACCAGGCAGGTCTGTTCCTGTCAATGCTCCTAGCCAAGCAGAAAAATATGGTTGGGATCTTCATGAAAGCGGCTCCTGGAAAAGGCAGTTCCCCAGGGATTGTGACTTCAGACTAAGAGAGACTACACCCTGGGGACAGATGACTCCCAGGCAGAAGAGTGCAGGGTTCATATGGAAGCAATTACCAATCTCTCGAGTTAGCATGGGTTCACACAGGAGGGCTGCTGTCCACAGAGGGATCTCATGCAATTTCAAGCACTCCACAGGGAAAGAAAAAAGAAGAAGAAGTCCTTGTGAGAGTCTAAGGAAGAGGAGGGCCTCCAAAATCCCCAGGCTTGCCTCAGTCTGCAAAACAACTGACTGATTCAAGAACCAGATGTAATTTGGGTGCGGTGCCATACCTCTGACATCCCCACAGTTGAAAGGTGGAGGTATTGAGGTCAAGACTCAATCTCAACAAACAGATGTGGTCCTACCTTCTTCCCAGGGTCTGTTGGCCATCAACCCATATGGACAAAGCAAACAGAGTTGAAGGACAGGGTTCAGAGGTCTGGAGAGTTCCATGGAAATGAGCTTCCGGGATCAGCTTCAAAGAGGCAGATCAACTTTATTCAGGGTGAATCAGGGACTATATAGTTTTGGGGAAGTGGGTAAGGATTTTTTGGGTGGTGGGTAAGTATCATTGGCTAGAGCTTAGAGTTCCTCATTTGCATGGAAAGGCATTCCAGGATTTCAGGTGTTTGCTGGACAGGTTCTTATCAGGGAGACAGGAAGCAGAACCTGTAATCTCACCAAGGCTTTGTGACATTCTGCAGGTAGAAGGTGTGGAGGGGGTTCAAGCTCCCCAGACAAGGTCAGAGAAGGAGAAGCCCTGCTGGTAAAGGGAGTCCTCCACTTTGCTCCAAGCTCAGAAGAGCTATCCAGACATAGTAGGCTGCGACCTTAGTTAGCAAGTTTTCTCTCCAAACAAACAAGAAATAAGTTTAACTTAGAGAATCAAAGTACTATACCATGTCCTGGATCATTCTTGGTTGTTTCAACTTGTAGAATGCACAAGAAAAAAAAAAACCCGTAACTTATTTAGACCTTGTACACTGCTCCAACAGTTTCTGGAAATTTGAGGACCCACTGTCTTAGGTTGTCAACAGTCACAGTCTAGAAATATCTGAGAAGTAATCTCAAGAGAGATTACCCATGCCAATCATCCCGGAGTCCTGTCTGTGGGGGATTGTCTTGATTGTTAATTGATATAGCAGGGCCAGTTCACTGTGGGTGGCACCAGTCCTTGGGCAAGTAGTCTTGGGCTATA
The DNA here is from genome assembly GCF_011762505.2 of Arvicanthis niloticus. Taxonomy (NCBI): domain Eukaryota; kingdom Metazoa; phylum Chordata; class Mammalia; order Rodentia; family Muridae; genus Arvicanthis; species Arvicanthis niloticus. The sequence goes on along the minus strand of NC_047658.1, from coordinate 104,327,364 downwards.
TAAGAAAGCAAGCTAAAGGTGAATCTGGGAGCAAGTCGGCAAGCAATGAAACCAAAAGGGCATTTATGCTTCAAGTTCCTGCTTATTCCTGCAGTGATGGGCTATAAACTGTAAGATGAAATAAAACCTTGCCTCCCTGGGTTGCTTTTGGTGAGGACACTTTATTATGGCAATAGAATGAAACTAGAACACTCCTGTGGAGGGATACAGGGACCAGACCAACAGGAAGCCACAGTTTTTCTATCCTGGGACCAGACAGACACTCATGAGTACAGTGACTTTGGCATTATCCTGGCCAAGGTGGCAGGGTTGGGCAGTAAATAATATGCACCTCCCAGCACTTGCATAGAGCTCTCTGGATCATTCTTAAAGAGTCTATGAAGGGATTTGTCAAGATAGTAATGGAAGAGGGGGGAGTTCCCTAAGTGGACAGAAGAAGGGAGTCACACGGAGCTAGAGGCTTTGCTAAGGGGACTGGGGAAGAGCTTAGGAGTTGCCTCTAATGCAAGTGGGAAGGTGGGTTGGTCGGCCTGTGTATCCCAGTAGGGCCCAATCACATTGCAAAGACTGGGGCCCCTGGAACTAGGTTAGGGTGACAAGAGGATGTTTAGTTCTGAGGCAACCCTGCATGCCTCACCTTGGGCACAGAGCTGTACACCTCTCCCAAGCTACTGAGATAAGGAAGCCAGGTTTCTCATCCTAAGGCACACCTTCAAAGCCCTGCTTCCACCCCACCTTCAAGACATGAGGCATTTATCTTGAGCTCAATTACAGGCTTGGATGATCAGACCCTGTCTTAGGGTTCTATTGCTGTGAAAAGACACTATGACCACAGCAACTCTTAAAAAGGAAAACATTTAATTGGGGGTTAGCATATAGTTCAAAGGTTTAGTGTATTGTCATTATAGCAGGTAGACATAGTGCTGGTGAGGTAGCTGAGAGTTCTACATTAAGATCTGAAGGCAGCAGGAAGAGAAAGACACTAGTCCTGGCTTGAACATCTGAATCTTCAGAGCACACCCCCAGCGACACACTTCCTCCAACAAGGCCACACCTACTCCAACAAGACCACAACTCCTAATAGTGCCACTCCTTATGAGCCTATGGGTACCATTTTCAAACTCCTTCAGTACCTTTCTAGAGAAAGAATTCAGGAGGGGTTTGAGGTGCAGAGTTCCTAGCCACGGGATCACATCTATAAAGTGAGTCCTGAATGTGTCTGCCTCATCGTTTTCAGGAACTAGAACAGGAAGATCAAAGATCCAAAAAAGTGTCGTGGGCTCCTTTCCCGCCGATGGTTGTTGCTGTTTTAAGTTTTGATTATAAAAAGGATAAGTTCACCCTAAATTGCATTTTCAATGTCTTGCTTAAACCAATAAATGATACATTTAAACTTTGGCTATGAAAATAAAAATAATTATCTGGCTGACCTTTTAAAAGGTTTGACTCCCCTGGGGACAGGTCTGTTCCTACAGCCCTGGGAACTTCTTCCCAAACCAGCTGGTCTGCTTAGCCTCAGCAAGGTCATCCTTCACACTTCACCTCCCTTCCTCCAGAATGCTCATCTCAGGCCAGGAAATGTTAATGACCAAAACTTTCACAACATCAGCCCCAATTCTTCTTTTAAAAACTGAATTTTGCGGGGCTGGAGAGATGGCTCAGTGATTAAGAGCACTGACTGCTCTTCCAGAAGTACTGAGTTCAATTCCCAGCAGCCATATGGTGGCTCACAACCATCTGTAATTCAATGCCCTCTTCTGATGTGTCTGAAGACTGTACTCATATATGTTAAATAAATAAATAAATCTTCTAAAATTGAATTTTTGAAAAGGCTCTGGGGAAAGAGATGGCCAAGACTTGTCATTGACCCTCCCCTGGGGAAGGTCAGTACACTCTGGAGTCTAGATACTGCATGGATGGCTTCTGTCCATCTCTTGATTCACCTTCCTCCTACACTCTCCCCATCTCCTCACTGCCACCCTTCCTGAGAGCCTATCTTCCTAGATTGAGTTCCCGCCCAACCCTTGTCCAGCACTGGTCACTGGGAAAGTCAGCCTAAGTGGGTGACCCATGTTAGCCCTTGGTCTTGTTATCACAGCCTTTGAGAGCAGGGACGTCCAACAGTAATTTGCTTTAGAGGTTTCTGTCAAAGCAAAGAGAATGAAATTACCTTCCTAGTGGACAGTATTAGATCGGCATCAGACAAACAGAAAATCACCATTGTCCTCTAAGTAAATGCTTTCAACTCACAGCTGCCTTCCTGGCCGGACCTAAATAAATAGCATTATTTATTTAAGGACATTAATAGAAAACACAGCTACTTGCCTTAAAGAATAGAATCTGAAACCCTGTAAAACTGTTGATGCTGTTTCAGGCTTTGACAAGAGACTGAGAAGTTTAAACCAAATTGTATTTCCAATATGTTAATTAAACCAATAAACAGTAACTATATTTGAGTTTCCTGATCTAATAATAAAAAAGATGTGTTTGGCTGACTGTTTAAAGTGCTTGATGGAATATTTTATATGCTGTATTTGCATAATGAATAAATGCAAGACTAACATTTTGGGTTTTAGTGAACTGCTCGGATGGAGGATTCCACACAGGGGCAGGCACCCTCCTCTGCAATTAACTTCTGTTGTTTAGAAAACCGAAGCCATAAAAGTTCATTTAATCAAACCTTCTTCCATGTGTTTTCTTAAAATTACACTTAGACATCCATATATTTGAGAGCCTCTTTCCAACTGTACATCTGAGATCGTTTGACTGACTTCTATAGAAAAATCACACATTGAAAAAACAATTATCACAAACAAATCTGAAACTCACAGAAACATATCAGAGGCCATTAGGTTTGATTAACAAGCCTTACTTTTGACAAATCTGACACTCTAACTTGGGTTAGGGCTGGCTCATGCTCCACAGGGTCAATAAACGGATTGGAAATGAGGAGTACCAACCACGTGCATCCATCTCTATAACATGTCTTCCGTGACTTGGACTAATCACCGTTAAGCATCTCATGCCATAAAACTCATTTCACTCTCTAGAGCTTGGCAGAAGTGGGGATCCACCACCGCACAGGGGTTCCTCTACAGAATGTGGGGCAACAAACAGTGGCAAGGCTTCTCCTTTCCCAGGCAAGGAAGACTGTCTCCCTGGTGGCCCTGGCTTGGGTCTCTCTTCTGAGAGCTCCTTCCTTGCCTATCAGGAAAGTGAAGTTAACTAATTGGCTGAGCCCTCCCTATCCAAACATAATTTAAAAAATATGTCTGACTCACCTTTTAAAGTGCTTGACTCTGCCTGAGAAGGGGTCTGTTCATAAGGCCCTGGGATCTTCTTCCCAAGTCCCGTATTCTCTCTCTCTCTCTCTCTCTCTCTCTCTCTCTCTCTCTCTCTCTCTCTCTCTCTCTCTCTCCTTCCTCTTAATCCCACACTGGGCTCTCAGGAGTCAACTTTCTGACAGCACTGGCTATGCTACCCTTGGTGGCACTTTCCCAAGAGACACAATCCTTTCCAGACTTCAATGGGAGCTAGACCCACTTCCAAAAGGGAATATCTAAACTATATTTTAGGGAGAAAGAATAGAAGGTGTCCCCACACCTGAGCCACTGTGTGGGGACATGGGTTGCCTGGAATCTCTAGTGTCTGCAGACAGCAAATTGCCCACCCCAAGCTTCCTTTGAATGTCACATCATCCATCTCCTCAAGTGCCTCAGGCCCTTTATGAGTGTTGGGAACTCAGCTGTGACCCACTTGCATTCATAAGTTCCGGCGCCCTGTACCTCAGAATGTGACTGAATCTGAAGACAGGTTTATAAAGGTTCATATCCAGGGAGATCATCATGGTGGGTTTGATCCAAGTGACTCCTGCCCTTATGACAGCGAGGATTAAGACACAGACACAGCCATGGACAAATAGGTGAGGATACAGGGAGAGGCCAGTCTGCAAATCACAGGGAGAGACTTCACCAGAAACCTACCCCACCAGAATCTTGGTCTTGGACATCTGCCTCCAGAACAGTGAGGAAAGGAGCTTGCCTTGTTCAAGTCACCTGCTCAGCTGTAACAGTCCTGAGGCACTGTCTTAGTTAGGGTTTCTATTATTTCTATTACTGTGAAGAGACACCATGACCACGGCAATGCTCATAAAGGAAAACATTTCATGGGGTCAGTTCAGAGGTTAGTCCATTATCTTCACATCAAGAAGCAAGGTGGCATGCAACAGACATGGCGCTGGAAAGGTATGTATCCAAAGGCAGATGCAAGAGAGAATGAGCCACAGAACCTGGCTTGAGCTTCTAAAACCTCAAAGCCAGCCCCCAGTGGCACACTTTTCTCAACAAGGCCACCTCCTAATAGTGTCACTCCCTATGAGCCTATGAGGGGCACTTTCATTCAAACCTCTACATATAACAGGTTACACTCAGCTCCCTGTAATCTTCAGTTATAGAGAATAGATATTTCCCTCTGCCAGACTCTTGGAGCCATTTCTTCACTCCCCACAACTCCCAACAGAAGTTGTGTGTATATTGGGTGGATCTATGAGTGACAAAGGATGGATACAGGTATCCAGGATCCTCCAAGCAAAGAGGATACTGCAGATGAGCAGGAAGGAGGCCAAAAGGCACCAGTGCTGCAGGTTAGAGGTAGAGATAGCAGTATGGACCCATGTTTGGTCTGCTAAATGGGCAACAGTATTTTTTAAAGGTTTTTATTTATTTATTATATGTAAGTACATTGTAGCTGTCTTCAAACACCCTGTAAGAGGGCATCAGATCTCACTACAGATGGTTGTGAGCCACCATGTGGTTGCTGGGATTTGAACTCATGATCTCTGGAAGAATAGTCAGTGCTCTTAACCGCTGAGCCATTTCATTAGCTCAAGGGCAACAGCGTTTTATGATGCTAAAGCTAGGGGTAAAAAAGACAAACATGAAGTACCTTAAAGTACCAAGAAGTAACATAATGCTTAAAAGCCCAAGAGGACAGGACACAGCAGAGGACACAGAAAGCCAACTGAAAACACTTTCAAGTGCTGATACTGGAAGGACTCCAAGTAGCACCGGGCCCTAGATGACAACACAAATTACAACCTAAATATGCACGAGCCCCTAAGAACACTGAATGCATGAATTCATGATCCATGGAAGAGGAGGTAAGGTTTATTTTGTTGCAAGTGTTATTTTCCTTGCAAAGTGAGGCTAAATTCAACCACTTGCTTGCTGGACAAGAAGGAAACAGAGCTGAGTCAGAACACCCAACCAAGACCACCTTAAACAGTCTCCAGAACTACACTGGGGAGTCAGGTCCCCAGGTAGGATGTAGGGCAGACACTTCCCTCTGTGTTCTTCTTCCCAAAGTTTATCAAATCAGCATAACAAGAAGCTGAGCAAGATTCTGCTGCAAGCACATGACCAGTAACGAGAGATGCCAGTGAAATCAGGCAAACAACTCTAAAGAGAAAAGTCTGAGAAATGATGAATCAGAGGAGACCAAGGAGACAAAGCAATGTCATATGCCGAATTAAATCCTGGAAGTGGACACTGTCTGGTGGAGCACCTGGTGACATGCAGATAAGGTCTAGAGTGCAGGTAGCAATGGATGCAGACAAACACAAAAATGTAGATGCCAGCATGGGGGAACCAAGCAGGAAGTACCTAGAGAACCCCCACCCCATACCATCTTAGCAACTTTTCTCTATGTATAAAACTATTCTAGTGGGAAGGTAAAAAGACCATCAGAGACCTTGGATGTCTCCACAACAGTCCTGCTGAGGTCTGCTCCTTTCCCTACAGACCGCTGAAGGGCAGAGAAGGATGCCCTCTCCAGTTCCACACTCCATGCCATCCACCTGCAGACAGTGCTCAATGAGTCCCACCACCACTGTCACTCACCTGTCATTCAACAGTCAGGGAGGAGGGCCTCTGGGATTTAATTCAAATTGTGCTGACTGGTGTAAGTGGTGGCTGACAGTCCACAGTAGTACCCACCTGCATTCTTGTAAGCAGCCAGCCAAGGTGCTGATCCCCAGGGAAACAGAACAACTGCCTCATGATGCCTCATGATGCCTTGTTTTAGCACAATGAGAACATGGTGATTTTACAGTCGCATGGGATATGAGACCCAGGGGATAGGTAGAGCCAGAACAAGGTAGAGACAAGTATATAATGGGAGTCTAGTGTGTTTTTAGAAACATAAAAGACACATTCCCTGGTTGAAAGCCACACTTTAACTACTGACAAAATGTGTGACTTGGAATGAGTCACTGACTGAGCACCAATTTTCTGGCCTGTGAAGTAAGGACACAGGCTCTGAGGAAGCAGCCATGCTGTAAATTTAGAAACTAGCCGAGACAATCTTCCTTGAGCCAGAGAATCCCTGGCTGTTGCATTTGTGACCCTTTTATTACTGAATGTAGATGTCAACCAGAGAAAGGCACGGCCTTCGAGAGGCCAATCATCCTGGCAAATGTCTCCAGACACTTGTGCTGTGGTGTGTGTCCTACTTAGGGTTTTTATTGCTGTGAAGAGACATCGTGAGCAAGACAACTCTTATAAAGAAAAACATTCCATTGGAGCTGGCTTACAGTTTCAGAGGTTCCGTTCATTATTGTCATGGCAGGAAGCCCAGCATGCAGGCAGACATGGTACTGGAGAAGGAGCTGAGAGTTCCACATCTTGATCTGCAGGCAGCAGAAGAAAGAATGAGATGCACTGACCAGATTTATATGAGACCTCAAAGCCTGCCTCCAGAGTGACACACTTCTTCCAAGACCACACCTACTCCAACAAGGCCACACCTCCTAATAGTGTCATTCCCTTTCTGCCTATGCTGCCATTTTCTTTCAAACCATGAGCTCAAACAGGGCAGGGGCCTGAAACAGGAGCTGATGCAGAGGCCATGGAGGGATACGGCTCACTGGTTTGTCTCATGGCTTGCTCAGCTGCCTTTCATTCAGAATCTAGGACCACCAGCCCAGGGATGGCACCACCCACAATGGGCTGACCTTCCCTCATCAGTCACTAACTAAGAAAATGCCTTACAGCTGGATGTTATGGAGGCATTTTTCTCAGTGGAGGTTCTCTCCTTTGAGATGACCCTGACATGTGTCAGGCTGACATAAAGCTATCCAGTACAACTTCAGAGCTCAGGTGCTCAGAGGACATGAACACAGGAGAACAGAACACACAGGGAGCCATCAGAAGGGGCCAAGCAGCGTGTCGTAGCCCTGCACTCTTCACTTGCTTTCTTCAACGTTTTTCTAGTTTCCAACCTGACAAGAATCTGGACGCATTTTATATTCAGACAAAAGAAATATTTCTAGAATTGTGTGTACCCACATTTCCTCAGATTGGCCCATATTACTTCCCATTTGTAGGTTAGCATGGCTGGATGTTTATTTAGTTAATACTTTCACACACATCTCACCCATCAGTACACAGACATAGATTCTCTCTCTTTCTCTCTGTCTCTCTCTCTTTCTCACACACACACACACACACACACACACACACTGTCTCTCTCTCACACACACACAGACACACACTTTCTCACACTCACTCTCACACACACATACACATTCACACATACACTCTCTCTCTCTCACACACACACACACCATGAGCATCTCACAGTCAAAGCTGAACAGCACCTGACACCTATAGGTTGGCTGGGCTCTGTCGCTGCACTTGTGGTCAAGAATGCCTGTGCAGTCTCCTGACCCTTAACTCTGGTAGGCATAAACTCCACACAATGCCACATTTACATTTCAGTATCCATGATGACATGGAATGAAAGAAAACCATTACCCTCCTCCAAGGCAGGAACATATTCTACAGATGTTGTGACCATGGTTCAGAGGCTGGCGTTTCATTGAAATATGTGCCATGCTAATAACTATAATCACCACTGGCCCAGGAAGGCTCCAGGATAGACACACATACACACACACATACACACACACACATACACACACACACACACACACACACACACACACACCCATAGTGTCCGTCCTACTGTGTGTTCAGGCTGGCCAGGCTAGGGTCACTGTAAATGTGCCGTTATTAAAAAGATATGTCTCCTAATGGTGAGTCTGCAGCAGAGCCATGATTTTGTGGGGAGTTGATAGCAGAATACTCTCTATGCCCTGAACAAATATCTCCCTGGTGACACATTGCCAGGGAGCAAAGCCTTTCTGCCTGAAGATCCATGCTTGCTTCAGAAAGTTCTCTACGGAGGAGATGGATGACGGGTCCCATTAGGCCCTGATAGAAGAAATGTCCCCTAAATCATGCCTTCTGCTTGGCCTGCTCTGTTCCTCACTTGAACCATTGCTCCCAGAAGCTCACAGCTTTCTTCCTTGTCCATGATACCCACTAATCCTCTGGTACCCAGACACCCTTTCCTTCTCACTACAATCAGCTTTGTACCCACATCACAGAATCCAAGCCCAAGGCTGGCTCACTGTGTTATGAAATTCCAACTGAGGGCAGGTGACCTTGTGTCTCAGGTCATGGGCCAGTAGCAGAAAGACACTTCCCCTCCCTGTCTGTGACTTCTTTTATTTACAAAAGTCCTCTAATACTATAACACACACTAAACATTTTCAGACTCAGACATGCCCAAGAGACATCCACAAAGACTCATGGTCCTGTATGTACCTCCTGGTATCTTCTGGGATGCTATTTTTTTTTTCTTATCTTGAACCAAAAGGAAGTTTACGGTACCCTCCTTCTTGATGCCTTTTGGCATTATATGTACTTTAAGTTCTTTTCATATGATGAAATTCTTTGTAATTTGTTTTGGTTTGGTTTGGGGGTTTGGTGGGGGGGTTGTTGTTTTGTTTTGTTTTGTTTTGTTTGGCTTTTTGGATGTTTTTATTTTATTTTGGGAGCAGGTTTTGTTTTGAGATGAGGTCTCGCTATGTAATTCTTGGCTGGTCTAAAACTTGCTGTGTAGACCAGACTGACTTCAAACTCACAGAGATGCACCTTCTTCTGCCTCCCCAGTGCTAGCACTGAAGGTATGGACCACCACCACCACCTCCAATAATGGTTTTTGCTGTGCTGAGAATCAAGCCCAAGACTTTGCAAGCTAGGCAAGCACTGTACTATCAGAGTTACACATCCAGGATGGTTGGTTTTGCTTTTTATTTTTAATGTTGAATCATTTTTCTACTGTGTGTGTATGTGTGTGTGGTATGTGTAGTGTGTGTGCTTGTGTAGTTGCATATTTCGTACATGTGAGCACATATATGGGCAACTATACATGTGGAGGCCAAGGTTGACATTGGATGTCTTCCTCAATGACTCTCTACCTTGTATACTGAGACATGGTCTCTTACCAGAGCCCAGAGCTCATCAAGGGGACTAATGCCAATAGCCATGCTCTAGGGGTCCACCATATCCTCTCCTGAGTGCTAAGATCAGGCAGACTGCTCTACCTGCCCAGCTTTTATGTGGGTTCTGGGGACCCAAACTTGAACCCTCGCACTTGCATGGCAAGTACTTAACTCTCTAAGCTGTCTCCCCAACTCCTGAGTCAAGTTGAACCTAACAGTGATGTGTCACTGTGTGTCTCTGTTGTATCTCCCTCGCACTAACTCATCTTGGGGAGTGCTCAGACCCATGAAGTGGTCAGAAGCTCAGGCTTCTGATGCATGGGCAACGTCATAGAGGGACATTGAGGAAGTTCATAAGAAACTCCCAGATGAGAAATCCTGAGCTCAAAGGAGAGTATGTTCTTCGTGTGTATCCCTAAACACCCCCCAAAAAAGCTACTGCAGCATCACTCATCAGTATGTGTGACAGTGCCTAGGAAATAAGCTTTGACTCAATTAAACTTGCTAAGCAAACACCTACACAGAGCACAGAGTGAAGCTGTGCAGATAGAATGTGATGAGTCCAAACCTCCAGGATTCCCAGAGTTGTCGGTCTGATGAAGCAGATGGAGACTACTCTAAGACAGTCTCCAGGTGTAGCAGCAGATGACAGAAACATTATCTGGAGAGGAGCCTTTGTCCCACAAAATCTCCCCTACTTCACAGCCCCTAAGAGGTCCTAAGCCCCCAAGAGTGACCACCTCCTTTGCTATTCCAGCCTACCAAGGGAGCCAACATTGGTTTGCACAAGTCACCAGAGTAGAGAAGACCACATGATCCTGGCCAGATCCTGAGATACATGGAAGGCTCTACTCCTCCAGGCTGCTCCCAGTGGCTTTGATGACACTGGTTTTGTGGTGGTTGGTGGTGGTCTATTTCAACTGGTGGTCTCACAACTGCCCCCTAGGTTGCATTATTAATGAGTTATGAGTCTTGTAGAGCTATGAGCATCTCTTCAGCTGTGGGATGCAGGACCAAAAGTCTGGCAGAATATAGGAGGTAACTGTCTTCTGCATCAGTGATCACTGCTATGCCTGAGGTAGTGCCAGGCAGCCGGAGTCCTGAAGACACTTGGTACTATGCCACCCACACTAGAAGGGTGACCCAGAAGCTAGGTTTGTGTGTGAGGAAAACACAGGGCATCCCTGCATGCAGGACCCAATTGGTAGAAAGAGAGAATGGACTTCCATACTAACTATGGTATGCATGTACCTGCACACAACACACACATACATTATTAATTGATTAATTATTAAGAATTAATTGATGCTTTAATTAATTATTAATTAATGATTTGATAATTTATAAAACAATAAAGATCTTCGTGGACACTGGGGCTTAGCCAAGTGGGGATGAACAGAGTATGTGGTAAGTGGGAAACAGAAGCATCCCCAGAATACCACAGCCATTTCCTGCTGCTCACTGCAGCCCAGAACTTATGGGAGCCCAGCCTTGCTTGGTCAATCTGTCATTGTACAATCAGCTCTGAAAAGAAGATCCATTGTCTCAGAAAAGCCATTGGGCTGCAGTCAAGTGCGTGCCCTACAAAAGGCTCCTTTCATGCCCACTCTCCCACACCACTCCTGCAGCTGTACCACCCCCCATCTTTCTCAAACTCCTTGAGGGGGGCTACAGAACATGGGAGATACTGCCAGGGCAGCCCCACATTCTGTTCTGAGGGTACTGATTTGGATTTGCCTTCCTTGGTAAGCACAGTAAAACTAAGTAAAGCTAAGGGAAGACTTCCCACAAGAAGCCTGGACGCCCTGTGTCACATCTGTCACTGGAAGGACCAGAAACAAGTTTTATTCGATATTACAAAGCCCTCAAGGACCCTCCTAACAGGCAAGAGAGAATAATTCCTGGAAATGTGTAGAGTCTGACCAGAGCAGACATGGGTAAAGAGGTTCTCAATGCTTGGTTTTGTTATTATTAGAATTCTCCCAGGACTCCTGGTTGGAGTCAATATGAAGTCCTCCAAGGAAACATGGATTTATAGACAGGAAGAACCAGGAGCCACTGTAATCTTACCCGCTGCTCTGGGGAGTAAGCAGACCCACAGGTACAAAGGTATGAAGATATAGTCTGCACACTGCCGAGTTGCCTTCCCCCACATCTCTCCTGCACCCTGCATCCTGCACCCTGCATCCTGCACCCTGCATCCTGCTCCCTGCACCCTGCATCCTGCTCCCTGCACCCTGCATCCTGCTCCCTGCACCCTGCATCCTTCATCCTGCATCCTGCATCCTGCATCCTGCACCCTGCATCCTGCACCCTGCATCCTGCTCCCTGCACCCTGCATCCTGCTCCCTGCACCCTGCATCCTGCACCCTGCACCCTGAACCCTGCACCCTGCACTCTGCACCCTGCACCCTGCACCCTGCATCCTGCTCCTTGCACCCTGCACTCTGCACCTTGCATCCTGCACCCTGCACCCTGCACTCTGCACCCTGCACCCTGCACCCTGCATCTGCACCCTGCATCTGCACCCTGCACCCTGCACCCTGCACCCTGCACCCTGCACCCTGCACCCTGCACCCTGCATCTGCACCCTGCACCCTGCACCCTGCATGCATTAGTGAGTGAAACCACCAAGATAACGACATGTCTTAGTTAGCTTTCTCAACTGTTGTGACCAAATGCCTAACTAACAGCTTAAAAAGAGAAAAATGTTTATCATCTCATGGCTTCAGAGGTGTCTATCTGCCATAGTGAGGTGGGCATGGTGGAGCTGCTCACATCCCATAGACAGGAAGTGGCCACAGAGACCACCACACTAACTGGCTTTCTTCCTTTACCCAGTTTCTTCTACCCACTCTTCAACCTACAGGACAGTGCTGCCCACATTCAGACTGAGTCTTGCCCACTTGGCTAATCCTCTCTGGAAATGCTCACACCATGGCGGATGGAAAGTAAAGAGAATGTCTGTGGTAGTGGGTTCTCTCCCTTCACACTTTGATTCCATTGGAGACCAACTCAGGGCAAGTCTTGCAAGCATTTTCTCACTCCTATAATAAAAATGCCTGACAAAACGCAGCTTACAGAAGGGTGAGTTTATCCTGGCTCAGCATTTGAAGAGTTGGAGGCTAATGTGGAGCTCTGCACGTTACAACCAGCCACCCTGTATCCAGTCAGGAAGAGGGAGAGATGAACGGCGGTGCTCAGGCTTGCTCTCTCCTAACTGCAGTCTGAGATCCAGTTCACAGAAAGGTGCTGTCACATTCAGAGTGGGTGTTCCCTCTTCTGTTAAGCTCTTCTGTGAACAGCCACATGAACACACCCAGCTGTTCATTTCCACAGTGACGCTAAGCTAGCTTGATTGACAGTGACAATTGCCTATCGTACTCTCTCGGGCCAGCCTCACGGTGCACACCCTGTACTGCTGGAGCTGTTCCTTTGTCCAGTGATGTTGATAATTGAGTTGAGTCTTCACAACCCAAGTGCAGGAGAGAAACACCTTGTTCTTACAGCTATACGGCAGTCCAGACTTCCCTCTGCTGCCCTCCCTAGAGTGTCATAGAATGGGACTTTGTCTCCAACATGAGCTGACTGTGACAAGCCAGGTAACAGGTCCTCAGTGAAGTTTCGGCTCCTTCTCCTTTTCTCTCTCACTCTTTCTTCTTTCCAACCGACCCAAATCTCACTAACCCTCCCACAAACACCACTCCCACAGCTTCAAAGTATCTGAGGACAGGAAACAGGTGCCCAGGAAGGTAAAGTTTCCTCCCACTTTGGGAGCCGCATTCTGATAGAAATAGCTGCACCAGATGTCCCAGTAGGCCCGCTCCTATCAATCTATTAGTGAATATTTACTGTAAGTTCTTAAGCGCGGGTCCTTAATTTTACCAATTAAGTTCCCAACTGCTAGGCTAATAGGCAGTGTAAAATTCCTTGAGTAATAAAAGTCATTAGATTTATAACTATGGAAGCCCTAGACCAAAGCTGAAGCACCAGGGTCGGGAATCTCCACTCGTTCCATACTCAGGCTGGTTACCTGAATGTCCAGCCTGCACTGGGCACTGCAGAAGGTGGTGGGTCCCACAGGAACGTATCAGTCATCTCCTACAGTAATGAGAAACCCAGCTTCTGTGTTCTGTTTGTCTTTACCAACATGGGCATAAAATATAATTTTAATTGTTTTAATGGGAGAAAGGTCCAGTTCCCTGAGGAAGAGCCAAGAGCAGAAAAGGGTGCCCTTAGACAGCACAAGCATCATACCATAAAGATTCCCCTGCAAGATAGGGGTCTCATAGAGATGCCCCTCGGAGGCAGAGGTATCACAGAGATGCCTCTCGGAGGCAGAGGTGTCACAGAGATGCCCCTCGGAGGCAGAGGTATTATAGAGATGCCCTTCAGAGGCAGGGGTATCATAGAGATGCCCTTCAGAGGCAGGGGTATCACAGAGATGCCCCTCAGAATAAGAGGTGTCACAGAGATGCCCTCGGAGGCAGAGGTATTATAGAGATGCCCTTCAGAGGCAGGGCTACCATAGAGACGCCTGTCAGAAGCAGGGCTCCATACAGATGCTCCTCCAAAGCAGGGTTATCATAGAGATACCTCCCTCAGAGGCAGGGATGGCCTCCCAGATAGGAAGTACAGCATGAGAGGAAATGAAACCGCCAGGATCTGAAGGGCCAGGATCTGAAGAGTCCAGAGAAGCCCTAAAAGGAGAACATAAGGCTGACTGTGGACCTGAGAGGTGAACTGCCCCTAGAAACCCACTATCGAATTACCATCCTCAGCACTACATTGCAGGAATCTGATTCATTTACACAAATTCTATCCCTGTTGTTGCCAGGCCTCTTGTGGCACCACCTGCAGACCTCCTGCCCTTTCTCCAGACCCCCTATTGGCTCAGCAGCCCTGGGGGAAAGGCAGGTTCTCCAGGAACCAACATCTCTACAGAAAACACATTATCCAACCCAGCTCGGCCCCTGCAAGCCAGAGGCTGACATAAAGGGAATAGAAACACTCTCCCTGGGACCTTCGAGGGCATCACCTAAGTCAACTTAGACCCACTATGAGGACAAGTACTGTGGGAGGAAGTCTCTCTCAGCCCTATCAGAGACCCCATTGTAAGCAATGCCACGGTCTTTCACGTGGCAGGCCCCCTTTAGCCTAGGTTAGCCAATTAAATCTGACTAAAGACCAAGGGTGCAAATGTGTCCCAGCCTTAGGAAACAAGCTTCAGATCCCACCTCCAGTGCTTCCTCCATTGCCCTTGCCCCACAGAGCATCATCCTCCTGTCCAGCTGTGGCTTTTACTTGCTCACCCACCCTGATCTTCCATCAGGAAAGCTGGCCGATTGTCTTCATTCCACCATTATCAGCCACAGCTCCCACCTTGGGATGTTATTAGTACCTACAACATCACAGGCATCCTAGTGGATATGGTGGGTTGAATGGTGCCCTCCCCCAAAATTAAGCCCACATCCTATCCCACAGAACTGGGAATGTGGCTTTCTATGAAAACACAGTCTTTGCAGGTTGTCTTACTTAGAGTTTCTTTTACTGGGAAGAAGAGACATCATGACCACGGCAACTCTTATAAAGGAAAGCAATGTTCATTGGTCTGGCTTATAGTTCAGAAGTTTAATCTGATGTCATCAGAGCAGAAAACATGGTGACACATAGAAAGACATGGTGCTGGAGAGGTAGCTGAGTTTTCTACATCTAGATCAGTAGATAGCCCAAAGAGAAGGTGGCACTTCGAAGCCCACCCACTGTGACACACTTCCTCTAGCAAGGTCACACCTTCTCCAACAAGGCCACACATCCAATAATGTCATTCTCTAAGAATCTATGGGGGCCATTTTCATTCAAACCACCACATAGGTGTAACTAAGGATCTTAAGGTAAGTCTTTCTAGATTGTCTGAGTTGGCCCTGCACTGATGTGCTTGTAAGAGATGAAGAGAAGATACAGACAGATAGAGATTGGAGATATCCTGCCAGATTCAAGGGATACCAGCTATCAACAGAGTCAAGGACAGACCCTCCTCCCGACCTCCAGAGAGCACTCATCCCTTCCTGTCCTTTGACTTTGAGTTCTGGGTTTCAGAACCACTAGAGAGTAGTTTCTGATGCTTCAAACTACCCAACTATGGAAAGCTATTAAGCCAGCTCTACGGAGCTAACAAGTGGCCAACACCCAGCGCCATCAGAGGAGAACTGGCACCTGTGTATAGTCCTTCATCGGCAAGCACATGGGGGGTGGGGCATACATGCAAAGGAAAGGTATAGAAACTGCTTCCTCTGAGCCACAGGGGGATGCTAGCAATTCCTGACCAACACAAAGGCAGGCCCAGAGAGAGAAGGAAGTGTGGGTAAGAGAAAGAATTTGAAACCTTGGAGGTAAGATTCCACAGCCTCCCATGACAAGGTTCACATCCTCCTGTTAGCAAACTCCCATCCAGGCCCCTATTAAAAACAAACAAACACTGAAACTCATTGAGGGGAGACAGAGACAGAGAGAGAGACAGAGAGAGAGAGACAGAGAGAGAGGAAAAAGTAGAAGGGAAATTATTTGGGAGAGGAAGGGAATTAGCATGAACAGGAGGGGGACAAGACAGGGCAATGGGCCAGGGGCAAATATGATCAAAATACATTCTGTACTCATATGAAAATGTCATAATGAGATGCATTATTGTGTGTAGTTGATGAATGATAATATAAAGCATTTTACAAAATTCTAACACCTCCTTCTGCAACCCCATCACAAGACACTCAGAACTGCTCATTCCAATGAGGACTTTTCCATCATTGTGATGGTATTTCCATTACAGCTGCAGATCTGCAGAGCAAGAAGCAAGCGAAGACACACTGACCTGGTCTCAAATTCCAGAAACTTCCCAAGAAAACAGAGCCTGGCTCCAGTACATACCAGTTCCAACTATGTCTGAGAGTTGCTCCTGGATGGCCTCTGGGGCCTACGGTGCACACAGTCTTCTGTGGGAAGTGCAAGGGGAAGCCTGTTGGTTTCACACTGTATTGTTTTGAGGTTTTTTTTTTCCCCCAGCAACATACTCGTTTTTTTCTAATGTGAATAATTCCCAACAAAGCAGTGATGAAATATACATGAATGAGGCTGTGCATGGCTTTTAGCTGGAAAAATATCCTCATAGTCAGAAGAGCTGTTTCCAAGGCTGTGTCGCTGCCAGCCATTTGATTAGACTACAATACAAGAGAAACAACTTTATAGAGAACACAAATCCAATAACCACACAGAGCAGGAAACAGCATTGTATTAATCAACAGGGCACGAGGCAGCTGGGCACCAGGCACCTAACGGGGACCACAGCCATGTCCACACAAGGGGAATCAGCATCACTGTGTGAGAAACATTGAGCTCCAAGTCTAGCTGGAGTAGCTGTCCTGCCCAGGGGTACGTCTGTCCCCCTGCCTCTCAAGGGATGAAGGAGAGTCAGAGGAAGTTGGAACTGGAAAATAGGGACTGACTGGCCCCTTTAAAAAAGAGCTGCTCCTGATTCCAGGTGCAACAGCTCACACATGTGCATGCACAAACACACGTATGCCGCATGTACACATGCACGCACACACGCATGCACACACAGTCTGCTAAATTCATTTAGTGTTACTCATATGTGCATGCTTCAGGGCTGACCATTTGGGACCTATAAGGTGACTCGTCCATGGAGAAGGCTGATTCTCCCTCCTCTCAATAGCCATTGATCGCCTGTTACTCTTCATCTAGGGTTATCTATGGTTGGGACCTTGTGAGATTTTCCCCCATCCATGTTGGCATGTCAACTGGTGCTGACATCATTCATGTCTCCTTTAGGAAATCATATTGTTGAAAATACTGGATGCAGCTTTCCTGTCATAAATGAAAGACATAGGCCGACAAAAGACATTCTGGTCTTCCGATTTTTACAATCTTTCTGTCCCTTTGTCCAGTGTTCTCTGAGCCATACCTATAGGGGTTTGGAGTAGATTACCAAGTGGGATTGGGTACCCAGTTTCAGAACCTTAACAAGTCTCTTTCCAGTATATGGATGTTTCGATTCAGAAGCTATTCCTACCCAGCAGCCCATCCATCTTATCTCTGTCTGCCAAAGCCAATGAGAGAAATGTCTTTCTGGAGTCTTCCTTCCTGTGATGACAGATGCTCATGTAGCAGCAGGCTACACATGCTACTTTCCCTCAGGGGTGACTCGAGGACTACTCCAACCTGAACATCTTTTCCTAAATATATATCCACCACAATTAACAGGTAACTTTCTTAATACAATCCTTACATGAAACTTCTAACTCATTACCAGAATAGTTTGTGCACATAAACCCGAATGCCCACATCCCAGCCAGGCCTTCCACGATATTCTTTTGGGGTGGCCCTCCTACCCTACTGAAATATCCCAGAGATGGAAAGTATTGATGACCAGACACCCTGGGCAGATTTCAAAGGTGTTACATTTTTCTTCAATCCAGATCAGCCCCAAATTTACAATGAGTGATCAAGTATCTATCCCATCTTCCTTGAGCCGAGTAATGGGGAGAGGAGAGAGGCACAAGGCAGGCATGAATTCTCCATTAAGTAGGGAAGGATTGAATGAACACAGGTGTAGCACGCTGTGGGGAAGGGCCGCTATGTACTGCCAATGCCCTGAACCATCCCAGATACATGATGTCATCCATGCGTGTGCCAAAGAAAGGGATTGGCAGCATAAGGAGCGGTGAGAGAGCCGAATGCTTTCAAAATAAACTGAAGAAAGCATATGCCCTTATCTATCTGGCTGTAAACACACAGGCTTCCTGGTTTCCCTCGGAAATGGAGAGAGGCAAAGCAGAGTGTGAGGCAGGCTTAGGTCTGTTGTATGCATGATCACATCTGTATGGCTTCAGCAGAGTTCATAAGACTGTTTTAGGGACAAAAGCAGCTATGTATCTTAGGGTTGGGGGAGATAGCTCAGTGATTGCCTAACATGCACAAATAGGTAGGTTTAATCCCCACTACTAGGAAGGAAAAAAGGTACACACACACATACACACCACACACACACACACACACACACACACACACACACACACACACCACACGTTTGTTACTTTCCCCACAGCTGTAACTAGATACCTTCTAAGAAGCATGTGAAGGAAAGAAGAACTTATTTTAGCTCATCGTGGCCAGGAAGGCATGGCATGGGCATGTCTCTCAACTGTTGGCTCATATCTAGGTTGATCAGGAAATAGAAAGAGAACAGGAAGCCCGCCCTGCCAGGCCTTCCTCCAGCCAGGACCCAACCCCTAAAGGTTCCACAACTTCCCAAAAGAGCACTATGGCCCCATAGGATAGTCACATTCTAGCTACTATGCTATGCTCTCCTACATTCTACACAGGGTAATGAGAGCCCCGTGCCTATGCAGTATGTGTCCTGGGCTGTCAGAGTCTCCTGAACCTCCCAGCAGTTTCTACACTGGAACTGCTACCACAACTCCTTAGCCAGGAAGGCAGAAGTACAAAGAGGCCAAGTAGTTCACCTAAACCACACACAGAAAAAGGGATTAGTTGGAGCTGGTATAGAGACAGAGACAGAGACAGAGACAGAGACAGAGACAGAGACAGAGACAGAGACAGAGAAATAAATAGATATAGATACAGATACAGATATGGATAATATAGATATAGATATCCCAAGAATCCTGTGAGAACCTCTTCAGTCTGAACTCAGGCAGCTTTCCACTGAGTACAAGAGACCATCATAAGTCCAGCCAGCTACCCTTCCATGAGCCCGTTTCAGCCCTGATCTCCGTGCACTTTGATTATGGAGGGGCTCTCCGTAGTCATGCTTGCACACAGTACCCAGCACAGTGCCTGCCAGCAAAAGACTCACAGTAACCTCATGTTTCAGGATGTCTGAAATAAATCCCATACTGGCACAATGAGCTATGCCTGGTGTTTATGATTCCTGCTGCTCTCCGACCAGGACTTATGATTCCTGTGGCTCTGGTCGAGACTCTTACACCCTTGCTATCTGTGTTTTCTGCTCTGCTCTGCTCTGCTCTGCTCTGCTCTGCTCTGCTCTGCTCTGCTCTGCTCTGCTCTGCTCTGCATGGTTGATTACCCCTCACCAGATCGTCCTGAAGTCGGATTCCCTGAAAACTGACTACAGGTCACAGAGAAAGACCCAGAATACAGAACCTGCATATCCAATGTGAGGGCTTACTATGGTTTTTACATCACGCTAAAGGCCAGAGAGGGCATGGCGATGACAGGAGGCACTGTCATTTAGAGACAAGCACAAATCTCTAGCCCAGTTCCCCAATGCATCACCACTGGCAGCTGCTGGGACTAAGTATACCTTGAACTTGCACCTAGCAAGCCATTAGAACTCCAGGACAAGAGATGATCCATCTAGAAGTTTCTTCCTGTAACTAAACTGTTTCCAAATAATACCACCTTGGGG
Organism: Arvicanthis niloticus; assembly: GCF_011762505.2. Classification (NCBI taxonomy): domain Eukaryota; kingdom Metazoa; phylum Chordata; class Mammalia; order Rodentia; family Muridae; genus Arvicanthis; species Arvicanthis niloticus. Next base: position 104,307,559 of record NC_047658.1, on the reverse strand, counting down.
AAGGACACTCCTGTGGAAAGACTAGGGAACCCTGACCTCTTCCTAGTGGAAGTAAGGGTCCAGGGCATGATAACCCTGGCTCTGCTTCTTTCTGAGATGCCCCTTCTACACATCCCAGCCCAGGAAGATAGGTAAATGGGAGCGTCCTGCACAGAACACTCCTGTGCCTTTATATATGCTGAGTTAATTAACAGAATAAAATCATATATATATATATATATATATATATATATATATATATATATATATCTCACTTGCCATAGCAGCAACATGAATAAAATAAAACCATTCCAAATTCTGAGGAAGACAAAAAAGAATTGCCGGGCGGTGGTGGCGCACGCCTTTAATCCCAGCACTTGGGAGGCAGAGGCAGGCAGATTTCTGAGTTCGAGGCCAGCCTGGTCTACAGAGTGAGTTCCAGGACAGCCAGGGCTACACAGAGAAATCCTATCTCGAAAATTAAAACAAAACAAAACAAAACAAAAAACAAAAAAAAAAACAAAAAAAAGAATTAACCCATTTATTGGTGTGTAATTAAATACCTCTTCTTTTTTTTTTCAGAAAATAAATTTCTGTAATTCTTTCCTCAATTAGACCAGTAAACTACTACTTAAGTGTTTTTCTCTTAAAAGTTTTCCTAATTCCTCACTCTCGACTCTAGAAACCAAACACTCACATTGAGCAGTTTGGAGAAGCAGACAGAGGCTATCCTTCTGTCTGTCTTCCATCCGTTCCTCCCCTCCCCTGGCCCTTGTCTCTCCTTCACTGGCACAAGAGTGAGTCTATCTGCAGATTGATGTCTGAGGCAACCTCCTGGAGTCTGAGTGCCAGGCACTGCCTCTCCACTGAATGACAAGTAACTCTACAGGTTTGATCCCCTGTAAACAAACAGTACAGTATGTCCTAGGCCTCTGAGGGGACCCAGTGAGACGTAATAAAAAATGCCCAGAATGTTTTGCTTCCTAAATATGCCTTCCAAGAGCTCAATTGTTCTTGGCTAAGATACCACATGGCTTCTACCTCCAATCACCACTCTGGACTGGGATTCCTGGGCTCTAAGGGGAAACAGTTGACACCTGGGCTCAGATCCCTTCTAAGCACCACACACCTGTACTCAGCTCTCAGACTCCTCACTCCCAGGCTCCTTCAGTCCAGTTGCTAGGCCAACATGCACATCCACTGCTAGCTTGAAACCTGGATCGCTGGAGACCCTGAAGCAGCTCTGTGACCACCTCTATGCTGTATGCCATGAAATATGTCAGTCAGCATGCTCCAGTCTCACAGAAAGGCAGAGCCAGCAGGCAGACTGGTCTCTTGAAGCCTCTCCCCATCAGCTGCCAGCCAAGAAAGACCTAAGAACCCATACTGATGCAGAGCCTTTAATTGCCAACTGTGATGCATCTTTCCAATATTCTAAAGCCCTGATGAAGATGTGTGCAAGATTAACAGAAGCAATTAGAAAGACGGGCCTTTGTTTCATTCTGTGCAGAATCTGCTTCTTATTGCCCTTATTTATAATACCTTCCCATTCTCAAAGTCGGGGAACATGGAGATGTAACACAGCACACTGGAGCACATCCTGAGTAATTATCTTTGCAGGGAAATGAGAACAAAAGTGCAGGATGGATCTCAGTGTCCGTGATGATGTAAAAACCACAAGCAATAAAAAAATGCTTCTGATGCCTCTGGGTTTGTCTTCTCAGCCATCATCCTTTGTGTTGGTTTCATGAACCCTTTGTGACCCTCAAGAAGGGATTATGTCTCCTAACTTAGTTAGGGTTTTACTGCTGTGAACAGACACCATGACCAAGGCAAGTCTTATTAAAAAAAAAAAAAAAAAAAAAAAAAACATTTAATTGGGGCTGGCTTATAGGTTCAGAGGTTCAGTCCATTATTATCAAGGCAGAAGCATGGCAGCATCTGGGCAGGTATAGTGAAGGCAGAGCTGAGAGTTCTACATCTTCATCTGAAGGGTGCTAGCAGAATACTGGCTCCCAGGCAGCTAGGATGAGGGTCTTAAAGCCCACACCAACAGTGACACACCTACTCCAACAAGGCCACACCTTCTAATAGTGCCACTCCCTGGGCAGAGCATGTACAAATCATTACATCTCCTGACCAGCATTTCTGGCATGAAATAACAGTGTTTACAAATGGATCCCAGACTCTAAGGATATTTCCACAGCCTTGTTGTCCAGGTCAGAAGATGAGAACACAGAAGCCTAGCACCATGCACCTGCATCTATGAGGAAGATGGAAAAAGGATTCTCATGCCTTTTACCAGGGGTTACAAGTAGCCCACGCTGGGCTTGGGTGCTGGCCACCTGGAACAACTGCTATGACTCCCCTGGCAAGAGTCTCAGGACTGGTCAATAAATCACACCCATCAAAATCACTCAGCTTGGTGAAAGAGGCCTTTGTCCCATCTGCTGCCCACTGTGGACAGAAGCACTGAGGGAGAAGGCTCTATTCCCTGAACATGGATGAGGCAACAGTCCAAAGACTCACGGGAAGACAAAGAATACTAGACTTCAGGCTTCTGCAATGGGCCGGGGATCTGTTAGATAACTTTCATTCCTGCAAACCTAAGGATACAGAACATAGACTTACCCATGCTAAGGAGGACGTTCCAGTACCAAAGGGTTACTGTCTAAACTCAGGGCTGACCCTGACCTGGACACAGGAAGACAACCAGGCACCTACCATCCAATGCACAGATCACAAAGGGCAGATAGTGGTCCTCTGCTCTTCAGAGCACTGGACATGAGACAGAAGCACATTGGCAAAGGCTGCTATCTTATCAGCCTGCAGCCCACAAGGCCTGAGCCACTAGAGAAGAAGGGGCTGAATGAAGGGAAGAAGAGGCAGAAGGAGGAAAGGGGGACAGAGGGAGGAAAGGCAGGACAGACGGCTAGAGAGAGAGGCGGAGGGAGAGGCAAGAGAAGGAAGAGAGGAAAGAAAGATCAAGAGACAGAAGGAAGAAAGGAGGAGGGAAGGAGGGAGAGAAGGACAGAGAAAGCAAAGGAAAAGGGGAGAGGGAGAGATAGAGAGAGGGAGAGAGACAAGCCCACAGCCAGTGTTTGAAACAGCCAGGCAAAGAGAAAGTCAGAGTGAAGCATGGGCTCTCTGCCAAGATTGAAGAGCAAACCTTAAAAAAAAAAAAAAAAAAAAAAAAAAAAATAGCAGCTCAGCTGCTTCCCCAGGCTGCCCAAATAAACAAACTGAAGGGTCACCCATATCTCCCAAGAGAGCAGGTTGTCACCAGAGAACATGGAACTCTGCCATCCCCTGCTGGATGCAGGGGGCGAGGGATCATCCTGGCTAAATGTTCACTGCAACCTTTGAGGGCGGGTGCTGTCATCTGGAGACTCATCCTGAACCTCTGCTGCCCGACTCTCTCCAGCAGGCCAAAGAACGGCAGGACAGCAGGCACTGGAGTCCTGACCCCCCAGCCACCTGCTCTAGTCCTCTAGCTCCTCATTTTGGAAGCAGAAAGGCAAGTTGTGATGTGAAACTAGATAGTCCGAAAAATGCCTGGCTAAGCAACCAAGTGTGGTGTAAGCCTAGTGCAGTGTTGGAGCTAAAGACAAGTGAGCCAGCTCTACAGACCAAATCTTCTAGGAAAAAAAAAAAAAAAATCTCCCAGTAGGATGACCGAGAAGTGCAGAACACGATATGCAATGGATCTTTAAATGTGAATCTGAATTCACAAGAAATTAACAGAAATATGCAGGGGCAAAACCCAGGAAGGTGCCACATCTGGAATGGGTACCGATTAGTGTCCTAGCTCCATAGCTCTATAGAGAGAAGTGAGCAGTTACAAGGGTGCACCTAAGGCTGCTCCCCACAGGGAACGAGGTGGGAACCCAGGCTTTAGACAAGGTCCCCTGTAAATATGCAGAATGCTGGCCCCATAGGGAGTCTGGAACCTAAATGAACACTTCATGAAGTCTAAGGAAACTCACACAGAAGGTTGGCTAGAGTTGCCTCACATAGGGCCAGGTCTCCCTGCAAGGCCAGTTTCCGATCAAATACTCCCACAAATAAAGCTGCCAAAATACACAAGAAAATAAGATGCTATGAGTTGGGGGGGGGGGGGGTTTTCAAGCTATAGCATCTGTATCCCAGAAATTCAAATGATGCAATTGCGACCAACAGATGTAAAATCCCTACAGGGAAGAATCTTAAACCAGTAAGAAATGTGTTGGTGGAAGAGCTTGGGCAACATGCCAGCTGGTACCCACAGGAGGGGGCAGCCGATAGCTTATGTCCTCTTGTCTCACACTGAGAACCTCATGGGGTCAGGAGAGGGCTGGTTCTCCTGCTTTCCTGGTTCTCAGGTATATGGTGACAATGCCCATGGGCAGCCCAGCCTGAGGAGGATCATGTAGACCCTGCAGACCCCACAGAAAGTTCAGACTTACTCTTGCGAATCTATCTATCTTATTCTAAGGGTGTTCAGATAAAGTAACCCTGGAGCTTACAAGAAAACAAGGACATTCAAATAGTGGAGATTCTTTGTACAAATCATATAATAAGAACATTGAACAGAACCTGAGGGAACTGTTTAGACTTTCAAGAATCCCTCTTAAAAGGATACTGAATGAGAACTTCCTCACGGGAGGCTACCAGCAAGAGCTTCTCAAACATTAAAAACCAGTTCAGAATTGGGACTGCGTGGTGAGTCCCAGTTCTCAGGGGCAGAGAGGTTAACTGGAGAATTGGGAGAAGGTCAGACTTGTTTTTTCCTGCGACTCTTGGCGTGTTAAAGGGCACGAGTACGCTAGTCATGAGAAAGGGGGACCGCAGAGAGCTCTTGATGGAGCTCACAAGACAAACCAGAATGAGCACATGTAACACTGAAATTACTGAAATTAGGGAATATGCATATTTTTATCAAATACTAAAGACTCATTGTAAAAATATCTGGATGCAGGTAATAGCCAAGCTGAGCCACCTAGCTACCACTTACCAGCACTTCCCAAATCGAGCCTCTTCTTCAGACCCACCCTCCCAGATCTCCATCTTCTCCTCTTAGATCTGCTGCCCCCTCCCCAGATGCGTCCAGCTTCTCAGATCAACCAGCTTTCTTACATCTTCATCCCTCCTCAGGTCCACTCTCCCTCAGAATCACCCTCCTCCCCTGAGAATCACCCTCCTCCCCCTGAGAATCACCCTCCTCCCCTCAGAATCACCCTCCTCCCCTCAGATCTCCCCTTTCTCAAATCTGCCTTCCTTCCTGGGATCCATTCTCCCTGCTCAGACCCACCCTTTTCTCCTCAGATCTCTCCTCCCCTCCTCAGGTCCACCCTCCCTCCCTCAGATCCGCCTTCCTTCCCTCAGATCCGCCCTCCTCCCTCAGACTCACACTTTTCAGATCTGCCCTTATTTTATAATGCGCCACCCCCACCCCGTAGCTTACCCTTTGTCCCAGTTTACCCATGACCCTCCAAGCACTGAAAGTCCCTAATCCCCAGAAAATGACAAAATAGTTTCCCTCTTTCAAAACCTGGACTTCTGCCTTCAAAATTAGCCATCCTCAGCTCCCAGTTCCCACCAAATCCCCAAGTCCCCAGTCCTCAAATCCCCAGTGAGGCATTCATTTCCCGGTGCAGTCCATGTGTCTGGCCACTATCTGCGTGCTCGAGTTTGGGCTCTGTGACAGTCCTAATTGTCAGTGTAAGAAAATCTAGAGTCTTGGTGAGGGACTGTCTAGATTAGGCTAACCTGTGAGCATTTCTGTGGGGGATTATTGCAATTGCAATAATCAAGATAGGAAAATCTGCCCACCATGCCGTGTGAGGGAGCATTTTCTAGGAGGGGGATGCAGGGCTGTGTTAGAAAGTAGAAGACAAACTGAACTACATTAATTCATTGCTCTATGCGCTTGACTGGATACAATGTGACCAGCAACCTCATGTTTCTCCTGCCTCACCTTTCTTGAAGTGATAGACTGTAACATAGAACTATGGTTCAAACAAGCCCTTTCCCCCTTAGGTAGCTTTTATCAGGGCATTTATCACAGCAACAGGAAGCACTAAGGCTTCCCCAGAGTACAATAATGGTGCCTTTACCTTCTCAAGTCTTAGTGTTCCCAGCTAAAAATAGGGGGAAAGTGCTATCGTCAGTTTTGCAGCCTTGTCCTCCATCTCCAACACTCTGGGTACGATCCTCAGGGACAGAGCCAGCTCAAGGGGCAGTGGACCATCAATAACCTTCATGGCTGCTTTGCAAATACACTGGCTCAACCAGGAGGCTCCCTGAGATCACATCTAAGACCAGGTCCCTTTTGCAGTCTGAGTCCAGGAGGAGACAGGCTTGGGGGGAATATCACCCCATTATCCAGAAAACAGAGGCTAATCCTGGTCAAAGATCACTAGGACAGCCTGAGAAAGAGCAGCCTCTGCCTGTGCTGAGAGTGCTATACACATTCACATTCACGTGTGCAGGGGTGAAGAGATGCGGAGATTCAGCTTCCGGTCCCAGCCAGGGGGCATGAGGCAGTCTCTCAGCACATAGCCTGGGAGACTACACACATTACTGCCAGCCTTTTCCATCATAGCACTGTGGGCTCTGAGACACGGTTGCTTTGAAGTAGGGACAGTTCACATTAAGCCGAGATTGGGAAGGAAAGAATCCCTTAGCATTAAAACCCCAAAGCATCCCCACCCTGTACCATTAGACGCCTTCATGACGTCTAACAGCTGTGGCCTCCCTCTACCCTCAGAGCTGGCTACCCTTTGGGGCCCTTCCATAATCTGTGAAGCTCCCAATGGGAAGATGTTACTTGGATTCTTCATTCCTTTCCTCTCTTCCTCCTACACCAGGCCACTTACCCTCCTGAGGGTAAAAAACAGGACCAAGGGGCCCTCCTGCAGTTAAGTTTCAAACCTAGGACAAATGGCTGAGGTGCCTATTTAACATATCAAAGCTGACCTGGCCTCCAGGTTCTCCCAGCATCCCTCAGTCCCTACCTGTTACTGGGTATGGCTGGTACACCCTGTATTGGCCCTATATCCTGAAATCTCTAGCCCAGGGGCTGGGCTGCCCCTCCCCCAGAGGCTCTTCCTTCTATAATGCAGACATTTTGGTTACCTTCCCCTTTTTAGTGACCTGGCTTCTGAATCTGGTTCCTGTCTCTCCCCTTTTCCCTCCCCTTCCCCCTCTCCCCCTCCTCCTTCTACCCTCTCTCCTCTCCCAGAAACATGGTCTGTGGCAGCCTCACTTCATTAGAACCAGGGCTTCCGGAACTAGTGACTACAAATGAAAGGGTATTTCAGGAGTAGTAAGATTTTTATATTTATGTTTATGAAAACGCATTCTGGAATGTCCCACAGTAAAAGAACATTTCCATTAGCCCATTCGGGGCCTCTGGGTTCCACCTACATCTGTAATGCGCGGGGCACTTAGAGGTAATGAAACCAAATTGCCTTCTCAACATGCTGCAAATCCAACTTTTCACGGAGAACCAGTGAGCTTTTTATTGGAGTGGAGTCTTCCCAGGCACCTCTTTAAAGGCTGCCCCAATAAATCTGTGCGCCAAGAACCCTCCAAATGGAACAGCCCTTCCCTATAGCCTGGGGTCCTCAGCACCCCTCAGACGCACAAGGGCTGCTGGAGAAGAAGAGCACGCAACTCTATGACTTTCTCACGGTTTCTATTTTGTGCGAAATCTGAAATCAATTACTCAAGTTCTTGCAAGGTAACCGAAGATGCACTCAGCTCAATGGTCAATGAGCAGCTGGCCTTGACCTGTGGGGTTGGGAAGAGTTGATGGTGTCAAGGGCCAGAGCAAGGAGCTCCTGGAAACAGGCTGCCCTGTAATTGACTGTGAAGGCGGGTGCGTGAGCTACACACGTGGTCCACACGCACAGAACTGGCAGCTTTGAAAGAGGCTCGAAAGTCACTGTATTGAATGAGCAATACGGTCAGGGCTGCATGGCTGTGTTATGGGGTTTTGATTTGCAGGACTGGGAATCAAATCCAGGGCCTTTGCATTACTAAGCAAATGCCCCACCACTGAACTATACCTTCAATTCTGCAAGATGTTCCTCTTGGGGAAAACTGACTGAAAGTCACCATTTCTTTCCATTCTCTGGGGACCAACAACCATCTCAAAAACTTCCTGGGCAGGTAGGAATGTAACTCATGGTCGAGTGTTTGTCTAGCGTGTATAACACTGTGGGTTTAATTCCCAGCATCAGGGGGATGGGGTCAAAAGTTCCCAAAGTCCCCTAGGCTGGTACATAGAATGTACACACCTTTTTGTTGCTGTGATAAACACTTTGGAAGAGACAGCACAGACTGGACCTAAGCCCCCTGCACATATGTAATATGTACCGCTTGGTCTTCATGAGGGTCCCCCAACAACTGGAGCAGGGGCTGTCCCTGAGTCTGTTGCCTCCCTGCCTGTGGATCCAGTTCCCCTAACTGGACCATGTGTCTGGCCTCAGTGGGTGAAAATGTGCCTAGTCTAAGGGACTTGATGAGCAGGGGAGTGTTGGGGGGTTTGGGATCCCCAGAGGGGGGCTTCCCTTCTCAGGGGAGAAGGGGAGGGAGGAATGGGGGAAGGACCTACATGAGGGGGCACTGGGGACAACTTGGGGAAGAAAGGGCTTATTATATCTCACAGGTTACAGTCCTCCAGCATGGAAAGCCAGAAGCTCAAGGCAGACACTGAAGCAGAGACCACAGAGGAACGCTGTTTCCTGGCCTGTTTACCCTAATTCACCCTGCTTTCTCTTGTTTTGCTTTGCTTTGGTTTTTGGTTTTATTTATGTATTCATTCACTTTACGGTGCAGTATCAGTCCCCCCTTCTCCTCTCAGTACCCCCTCATGTAGATCATTTCCCCATTCCTCCCTCCCCTCTGAGAAGGGGAGCCCCCCTCTGGGGAATCACAACTGCCACCCCCCAACACTCCCCCCTCAGCTCATCAAGTCCTTTCAGGACTAGGTACATTTTCACCCACTGAGGCCAGACACATGGTCCAGTTAGGGAAATGGGATCCACAGGCAGGGAGGCGACAGACTCAAGGACAGCCCCTGCTCCAGTTGTTGGGAGGCCCTCATGAAGACCAAATGGCACATCTGCTACATATGTGCAGGGGGGCCTCGGTCCAACCCTTGTATGCTCTTTGGGTGGTGGCTTAGTTTCTGGGAGCCCCCAAGGGTCCAGGTTAGTTGTCTCTGTTGATCTTCCTGTAAAATCCCTGACCTCTTCGGGTCCCTCAATCCCTCCCTCAACTCTTACATAAGACTCCCCAAGCTCCATCCAGTGTTTGTCTGTGGACCTTTGCAGTTCTTTCCATTGGCTGCTGGGTGGAGAGTCTACTCCTCTATTCTCTCTTTCTCTCTTTCTCTCTTTCTCTCTCTCTCTCTCTCTCTCTCTCTCTCTCTCTCTCTCTCTCTCTCTCTGCCTTTCTCTGCCTCTACTACCCTCTTAACTCCCCATGCCCTGAATAAACTCTATTCTATACTATATGCTGTGGCTGGTCCCTCAGGGGGAAGGGATGCCTCAGCATGGGCCCACTGAGGCATCCCCTTCCCCCCATACCTGACATATCTCCCTTTATCTTTTTATACACACATCAGACATAACAACAGACACTGAGGAAATCCAAAGAATCATTAGGTCTTATTTCGAAAGCCTGTGCTCCACAAAATTCGAAAAGCTACATGAAACTGATGATTTTCCAGACAGATACAAACTACGAAAGTTAAATCAAGATCAGGGAAACTATACAAATTGTCCTTTAACCCCTATGGAAATAGAAGTTGTCATTAAAAATCTCCCAACCCCCCCCCCCCCAAAAAAAGTGCAAGCCCAGGGCCAGATGGTTTTAGTGCAGAATTCTACCAACCAGACCTTCAAAGAAGAGCTAATACCAACACACCTCAAACTATTCCACAAAATAGAAACAGAAGGAACATGGCCAAGCTCATTCCATGAGGCCACAGTCACCCTGATAATTAAACCACACAACTCAACAAAGAAAGAGAATTTCAGACGCATTTCCCTTATGAACATTGATGCAAAAATACTCAATAAAATACTTGCAAAACAAATCCAAGAACACATCAAAGACATTGTCCACCATAATCAAGTAGGCTTCATCCCAGGGATGCAGGGGTGGTTGAACATATGAAAATCCATGAACTTAATCCACCATATAAACAAACTGAAAGAAAAAGAAAACCACAGAATCATCTCATTAGATGCGGAAAAAGCCTTTGACAAAATCCAACACCACTTCATGTTAAAAACCTTGGAGAGATCAGAGATGCAAGGCACATACCTGAATACAATAAAGGCAACATACATACAGCAAGCCCATAGCCAACAACATCAAATTAAATGGAGAGAAACTTAAAGCAAATCTACTAAAATCGGGGACAAGACAAGGCTGTCCACTCTTTCCCTATCTCTTGAAGTCCTAGCTACAGCAATCTCCCTGCTTTCTTATACAGAGCAGGCCCACCTGCCTAGAGACAGCACTGCCCACAATGGGCTGGAATCTTCTAGATCAGTCAGCAATCAAGAAAATACCTCACAGTCATATTGATTTAGGGCATGTGGGACATGCTACCAGACAGGCCATAAAAACTGGTAAGGTTGAATGAGCTCAAACCCTAAGAAGCTCAGAGATTTGATGGCTGTGAAGCTGTCTCTGTACCTGTGCTGGATCATGTAACCACAACACCCCACTGAGAAGACCGTGGGCAGACCACCATGTAGCATAGCATGGGAGTTCTTCTCCATGCTAGTGAGGGATCTAAATAGTTTAGTTGATGACTTTCCCTTCCTGGGTATTCCTTCCCACAAGAGGTATATAATCCCTGGTTCACCCCAAATAAAGTGTATGTGTTTACATCCACCATCAAATAAAGCAATGTGGACAGGCAAGGATTATCTCAGAGAGCTGCTTCATTATGGATCAAAGCACGGTAAGGCCTTTGACTAAAAAACAGAGCCTAAGACTCCTGAGGAAGGCTTTTTCCCCTCCAGCCCCTCTGGTACTCTCAGCCCTCTCTTCCAATCAGACTGGATTTTGCTCATCCTAGGCTCTGCCTTCCCCGCTCCTGCCTGGCACATGGATGCCCAAGAGGAAAGACAGACTGGACCCCAGTTCCTAACTCCCTCTCTCACGGTATGCTGGAGGTACCCGGGTACCCAGAGAAGACACCTGGAATCATTGTGGACTGCTAGTTTTGAACTTTGCCCTGCCTTCTCCCAGCAATGTGCCAGCAGTGCCCAGGCACCCCCACAGAGAGACAGGACTCAGTAGGACAGTCTCACAAGTCAATCTGGTAGAGACAATTCCTCTGTTGTGATTCCTTCTTGCCAGGTTTATACGTAGATTTGTGTCTATTTGGCAAAAACTAACCAGCACGTGCAGAACCAAGGCAGCTGAGAACAGGCATGTCATGGCATGCTGGGCCAGGGTGAGAAGGACAGGTGCCTGGAGAAGAGGTCAAAGCAAGGTAGAAACTATTGGCAACCCGGGGTAAAGAGTGTCTGCCCAGAGAAAGAGAGATGAGCACCGCTTTGGAGAATTCCACAGGGGAAGGGGGAAATGAGGAGAGCTCTTCCCAGGATACCTGGACCTGGGACTCTGTCTCCCACAGACTCTAGGGTGAATTCCCCCAAACAGTGAGGTTTATGTGGAAATTAACCAAACTTATAACTTTAACAGATCACTTGAGTTTAGGAGCAAAACTAGTTTGCCAAAAATGATTCTTTTCTCTTTAATTAAAATCCTTTGTTAACTGCCAAGCTACTGCCTTCCTCCAAGACAGACATGATTAGCTTGCATCCATCACCCCAGCCAGATGGCCATCAAAGAGACTAGGGTGTGTCCCAAGAGAACAGAGACAGCTCCCTACAATGACTCTGTAGACACAGCTTCAAGCACCTGGCAGATCAGACACCTGGCGGCCCCTGTCCATGTTGGTGCTACTGGGGGTCAGTGAAAGGCATTGAGGAAGCACCCTGTGGCACATCAGTTAAGAAGGCAAAGCTCTGGCTCCCAGCTTGAGTCAACTGAGCAAGGGCACTGGCTGGGGCTGATGGGGGATGCCAACAGGAATCACGCCTGTGTTCCAGGGACCCTTGACATGACCACAGCCATTAAAACAGAGCCAGGACCAGGGATAGATAAAGCCAGAGTAACCATACCACCCAGACTCAACCCTTCTTACTATAGTGACCAGGCTATGGTGAGTGGCTATCTTCAGCTTGTTTTGACCACAGTGTTTATCCTAAACCGACTTTGGTTTTTCCTCCTTTGAAACATTTCATTTCAAAAAGACTAGAATCGGGAGACACACACACACACACACACACACACACTCACACACACACACGCACACAGAGGCCCCTGTGTATACCATCAGCCCGGCCTCCCACCCTCCTGCGGCCACTCCTCCCACCATTCCGAGACCACGCCCTCACTCCCTTGGCCATTGTTGCTAAACTTTGCATGGGGGAGGTGAAAGAACATCTCCCTCCAGACAGAGAGCCAGCAATAGACCAAAGAACCGACACCCCCAAAGTCTACCTTGACTACTTATGGGAACATGAGCAGTTTATAGGCAGTCATACCTCCGAAGAAGAGTGTCCCTGTTAATCAATGCTATCCTCTCCTGAGCCATAACCTTTCAGCCCCGTCGGGGCCTTGAGGGGATGTTAGCGGCCAAGGGTCGTATGCAGATAATTGGGGCTGCTAATGATTTTGAGATGGCGGAGGTCATGTCATGCCTAGAGAGCAGAAACCCGCAGCAGGTTTAAAAATACTGGTAAGCACACCCTGATGTGAACGAATGGCTAGACAAAAGAATAAGCAGGACAAAGAGATGGATACCCAAAAATTGCCCCAACAGAACCCCAGTTTTGTACCTCCTCCTAAAGATGCCTGCCCCTCAGGTGTGAACTGTCTCTGACTGCCAATCAATATAGTATAGAAAGGAGAAGAGTGTTGTGTCACTGTGAAAACATCCACAAACGTCTTCAGGCCATGACAGATCATAGAGACGGTGGCATCTTTCTCTATGGTGTGTCCTCCCTGAAGTGGAGCCAGGGAGTAGGTGAGGTGTTCCATATACACACCTGAAAGCCTAGGCTAGGCTGATGGCTACCCACCAGGTAGGCTTCACTCCACAGGACTGATGCTGGCTCCCGCAGGGTGCAAGTGAGCAGCACCATCTAGGTGGCTTTCAAGGACCAGGTAATGGATTGGGGGTGTTGGGGGGGGGGGCAGAAGGAGGGGTCACAGGTCACAGGTCAGCGCTTGATATTCGAACAGGTAACAGGGGACAGTCACACCCGTCTGTGAACTCTGCTCCCCAGCTAGTCAACCTCAGTTTTCCACGTGCTTTATCTGTAAAGGAAAAAAGGAAGGTAGAATTTCAAAACAAGAGGTTCCAAGAGGCGAGGCAGGAGGGACCCACACACACACCCACCACCACCACCACCACCACCGCCGCCGCCGCGGTTCTGTCGGTGCTGCACTAGCCTTGGTCCTCGCGCGCCATCTGGTGCCCAAAGGTAGCCCTTACAGACAGCGCGGCTGATCGGCCCGCGGTGCGCAGCGCCCTCGCGTGGACACACAGGGTAACCACCTGCCGCTTCCTCCTATAGCCAGGAGCTGATTCTAACATTCATAGACCAGGTATGGAGGACACCAGGCTAGCTCCTGCAAAGTCACAAGCGGCCTCAGCCGGACCTCGGGGTCAGAGAAGCTGAATTAGCACAGGAATCCCTACATTGCCTACTGTTACCCGTCTTGGGGTTGGGGGTTGACAGCCCCCCAAGCCGTGTCTGGACGGACACCAAGGGCGGCCTCAGCAGTGAAGGGCAGGGTCTCCAGCCAGTCAGGCCCGGGCCCAACCTTGTCCTGACTCTAACATCTCAGAACTGGGCCAGAACTGGACCAGCTGGGCAGCCACACAGGGAGCAAGTGGACAGCCCTGGCCCATTATAGGGATCCAACAGTCTGGGGATGACCCTTCCAGAATGGCAGCATTCCCCCAACTTTCTGCTCCAGGAGCAGGTGTTAATGGGGCATGCTCTCCTTCATCTCCACAGACCTTCAAACCACAGACAATGCTGGTTTCTTGCAGGCTGTGCATCCTCTCCTGTGCATACCAAGGCCCCTGAGGAGAGAGCACAAGAACTAAACTCAGTTCATGTAGTAGCTGTTTGTCGAGGTACCTGGTCAGGGAGCATCTGGTTTGGTCCTGTGTTTGGGAACTCAAGCCTACTCTCTCGGCTGTTGGAAGTGCACACCCTACCCTTTGTAGATCTATCCTCATCTTTGACTTCTCTTACTCCAATGAAGACGATCCAGCCCCTCTCATTCTCTACCTACCATTGGCCCTGACCCCTGATGACTACAACGGTCCTCCCTGCCGAGCTACACAACTGGACTGTAACTCCACATCCTCTCTGAGATAAGAGGCCAATTGGAAGCATGGCTTGAGACCTAGGGTCGAATCCCAGCTACACCAAGCTACACCAAGCAGTTTGCTTAACCCATTTCCTCCCCTTCAGTGGTGCTGAGACAGCAGTAACTCCTGCTGAGTTGAGAACTTGGGTCACTGCCTGACAATACCATGTGTGTTGGCTATTTTAAGCCAGCTATAGGTATAAAGTGTGCTCTGGCAGAAATGATCCCTGAATGAGGCTTCTCCCATGACAAGTGGCACTGACAATCAAGTGCAGACTCCTCCATGAACTCCTTGATCAAGTTTAGGGAGAGAACCACAGAAGATCCCAGCACACTGGACCTTCCTCAACCATAACACATGATGGGAATAATCTTTGCCTGTGGCCTGGGCAGCCTCAGGCTGTGTACTCAGAGGGCTCTGATGCTGCCATCTCCAACCTCCTACCTTACCTCTAGACTTACCATAGGTGCCACAGCAAGCTTGTGAGCAGAATGTTCTTGATGGCAGTAGGCCCATATCCCAGTACAGAATCCTAGTGTGCCATGATGCATGGAAGCTCAGACCAAGAGCAAGACCCAGCAAGGTCACACCGAATGTGGTAGAGCTGGGATGTGGCCCTGGGTTCCCTGGTTCCTAATGCCCCTCCTCACTCAACAGCCCACTTGTGTATCTTGGGAGAGAGGACAGTTGCAGTTCTCCAGGGTCAAGGTTGACGGTGTTCAGAGGATGTGAGGGGATTGCATGCTACACCTGGTGGGCACCAAGAAAGGTGTCAGCCCAGCAACCACATCTCCCTATCAAGTGACAGTGATGTTGAAGAGAGCAAGAACATCCTGAGCGTGTCAGCTCCGGAGCTTGTGACATTAGCGAGATGCATATTATGTCTACACCAACCCTGCCCTTTCACAAAGAACCCAGAAGCAACCACCCACTCACAGTCTGTATCCTACTCATCCCACACCACAGGAAGAGTGTAAAGGGGGCATGCAGACCAAGTGAAAGCCACTCTGTGCAGTACCCTTACCATTCATTCCCACAGAGGCTATGCTAGGCAAACGTGCCACATACGAGTTAAACACTCTTGTGCTTATGTTTAAGAATCACTGTGCACACAGACATAAGGACACAGAAAACACCCGTGCTCGTGTCCTTATTCATGACACTGTGAAGCACATCAAAGCCATAAGTGAACCAACCTAGCCACAAAACCTTCGAGCAGTTTGTCTTACCTGAAGAGACAGAGAAACTTTATCCAGCAACAGATCTGCAGAGTGGCACAGCCAAACCTTAGGCAGAGCTTGGGAAACCCTGTTAAGGGAGGGGATGACAGGTTGGAGGAAAGAACCAGAAGGGTCAGGACAAACACACACGAGAATACAGTCCACAGAAGCAAATCGCAGGGATTCATGGGGGCTCACAGAGATCATGGAGACCATAGGGGTCCCTCCTACAGTCTACATATATGTTATGGCTGAGTAGCTTGGTGTTCTTGTGGGAATCCTAACAGTGGGAGTGTGGACTGTCCCTGACTCTTTTACCTACTTGTGAGACCCTTTTCCCCCTACTAGGTTGCCTTGTCCAGCCTTGATGTGACGGTATATGCCTGGTCTTATTATATAGCTTGTTGTGCCATGTTTGGTTGATTCACTGGGAGGTCCACTCTTTTTTGAGGGGTGGGGGGACCTGGGAGGGGAGGTGCAGTGGAAGAGATGAGAAGAGGCTAGGGGGAGGAGAGGAAGGGGAAACTGTTGCTGGGACGTGATATATAAGAGAAGAATAAAAAGAAATCCACAAGCAAAGAGGGTGCTGGGAAGGAAGCTTTGTTTCCATTCCACCTTTAGAGACATTTCCTTCCTGCTTCCTGAACAAGGAGCCACAGCTCACACAGCAGATGTGTGCAAGCCCCACAGGAATCAGAGGCTCCTTCCCAGGAGATGGACAAGAACAGCTCTGAAGAGGAACTCCAGGGATTCCAGGCGTCAGGTCTCAGCTGTGGGTATCAGGAAAGGCAACACCCATCATCACTCCCCAGTGTCTCCCAGTGTCCTCCTCCTCGTGTGCATATTTATGTCCAAGCACATTTAATCTCTGTGCCACAGAATACACACTAAGACACACTGTGGCCACCATCTCCAAGCCCAGCCTGGACCGCACTGTCCTTTGCTGTGTGGTGGACACCTCGTACAGCAGGTGCTCGTGATTTACGGATAAGACCCTTCTGGCTAGCAGATACAGCTACAAAGGGAGACACATCTCAATAAAACAGAAAAAGAATATTTTAATATGGGGTGGGGTAGCTGGTAGGTTTCTGAAGGCTTTCTTCAGTTTTCTTCTAGCTTTTTCAGCATGCTATGTCTGTTGCCTTTGAGGAAAAACTTGGCCTGGTAGCATAAAAACTAGTTTAACGCCCCAAATTACCAACCAATCCTCTCTTCTTTCCAAACATCACCCACGCCTACACCCAGGTCATGATCACTATCCAGGCAAGCTCCCCATCTAGTGTCCATGTGGGAAACTGCAACTTCTTCAAAATAAGTGTGACTTTTTTGTTTGTTTGGTTGGTTGGTTGGTTGGTTTTGGTTTTTGAGACAAGGTTTCTCTGTATACCCCTGGCTGTCCTGGAACTCACTCTGTAGACCAGGCTGGCCTCGAACTCAGAAATCTGCCTGCCTCTTCCTCGTCAATCTCTGCTGGGATTAAAGGCGTGCGCCACCACTGCCTGGTTTAAGTGTGACTTTTTAAAGAACTATTAGGTGTGTTTAATAATTAGTCACTGGTAGCATTTAGATGAGAGTGAGGCAGCATAGAAAGGTTCATTTAGAGTCAGAATATGGCGGAATATGGAGCTTCTGAAAAGCCACCCTACTCCTGACACACACACACACACACACACACACCTCATTCAGAAGCCAGAGTCTTTTCCTTTTCCGCTAGATGGCACAGCTCCCCTATAGGAATGCACACGGTGCTTCAGGCATAGCCCAGGGCTGGACACATGCCTGGCTTGAATTGCTTCTGCTGCTAGACTTGATGGCACACATAGAAGACAGAGGCAGTAAGGCTCTGCTGCCCCAGCCTGGGCTCTCCCCATTAAAAAACACAATAGAGTGCTAAAGAAATAGCTCAGTGGTTAAGAATACTTGTTCTTGCTGAAGCCATGGGTTTGGTTCCCAGCATTCATATGATACTCACGCATCCCCACATCTATCCAGTTCCAGGGAGTCTGACACCCTCTTCTGACCTCCACAGGCACCAAGCACATGGTACCCACCCAGACACACATGCAGACAAACTGCACATGCATGCACATACAATAAATAAATCTAAAAGCATGGACCCTTGCAGGGGTACTTATACACACCAATATTCCTCCTGCAGGATACCAGGTTTGGGACAAGGGTCCATGATGACCAGCTTGCCAGGATTCCTTCAAATCTGAACAGCTGTGAAGACCAGCTCTGCAGACTCAATGGGGGCCGCTCCTGTAACACCAGATTGTGCAACTGCCCTCAGATGGCACACACAGTTCTCAGACACCTGACATGGGTTCTGGGAATCAAACTAGAGCCCTCTGCAAGAGCAGTGTGCGCTCTTAAGGCCTCTGCCGTCCTCCTAGCCTTTGCTTTTTACCTTTTGAGACAAAGTCTCATGTATCTCGGGCTAACTCTGAATTGCCTTCGTCCACTTCCTGATCCTTCCAGAAGTGTCACAAGTGTGACACCAAACCCAGAAAATCTTAAGCTTTGAGCTTCAGCTTCAACTGTCAGGATAGGTGTTATATGTGTACCTCTTCATAAACCATACACTTTGAGCATGTTATACTGTTTGGGGGATGGATTTTGACTTCTGACAATGTTGCCCTTATATATAAGCCACACCTACTACACTCATTCCCCTCCTCCTCCTGACCTTTCTTCCCATCCAGCCCCTGCCTCCTGCCCTCCTGACTGCAGTCTTTAACTTTGTGGCACTTCCACCCCCTCTTCTGGAATGTTCCCTTGGCCTTGTTAGAGTCGGCACAGACGTCCCATTTGGGGCCTCCGTGTGTTCAGACATGTCCGCACTTGCACAACTCCACACAGCACGCACTTGGAAGTCTCCACCAACACACACCCAATAAAACATCCAAACACTGCAGCCTTTTCTCAGGAAATGAAATCTGTGTGGCAGATGCTGGAAACAGAGCTGACTCTAGAACCTAAGTGAACTTCAATGCATTCATTTTCACCCTGTCCTTACTGCTTCTGGTTCCTGCCTTGGCTTCCTTACTGTAAGCCAAATAAGCCACTTCTTCCCTGAGTTATTTTTGTCAGGGTATTCTATCACAATAGAAAAGAAACTGGGACACATAGCGTGAGATAATGGAATAGAACAGGAGGCACTGGGAGATTAAAAAAAAAAAAAATACAAAGGCCATGTACAAATAATTTCAGTTTGGGAAACTAAAGAAAAGCAGTCTTCCTACAGATGGTCTGAATAAAAAGTGTGCCCCCCCCACCTAATCTCCAGGTTCTGAAGACTTCTTCCCGTTGACAGTGCTGTGTGGGAGTTTTAGGTGGCCTTGTTTGAGGAAGAATGTCACTGGAGACGGGAGTTTTAAGGCTTGCACCATTCAAGTCCTCTCTCTCTGCTTCATGCCTAAGTTTCAACTGTGAGTCCTCAGCTTCTGCCCGAGACACCATGCCTATGGCTTACTACCATAATCTTCCTGACCAAATAAATACTTCCTTCTAGAAACTGCCTTGGTCCCAGTGTTTTATCTCAGCAATAGCAAAGTAACTAATATAGTCAGACCTTCAGGAGGTACACAGAAAGAAGCCTTCGTAAGAACCTGCATTTAAGGTTCTCTTTCCCAATGGTTTTCTTTCAGTGGAAATGAAGAGCCTTATTATCCATAAAATCCCCATTGACATCCTAAGCCCTAGGAAGCCAGGCCCCAGCCATCTCTAAAACGTGTGCTTCTCCAACCCCTCCACCTTCAGCAACAGGACCCAGGTTAAGGGGCAGCGTCTCCAAGCTCTGGAGAGGCTGGATTCACACTCCATCCTTGGCTGCTTTCCTCCCGTTAACTGGCACACACTGCTTGCCTTTACACAGTGCCTCACAGAACATGATCATCTAAGAACATCCCACAGGCAGCAAATACGCAGACAGCACAGCTGTGAAGTCAGAAACCCTAAGAAAAGCTTGTGCAAAAATGGGACAAATGTCTCTGATGCATGTAAAGTCAGAGTGAAAAAAATATATTTAAATTTTCCATGGCTTTTAGAGTATTCTCTGCCTATTGGAAGGCAAAATTAGCACACTCAGTGCAACGAAGACAGAAGGGTGCTTCCCTTTTGGTCACTACTGCTCCCTCTCCTGGATGTTGGTACACGGATGTTCTGGCTTTCTGCAATGTAGCAGGATGAGCTTTCTCCAGTTGCGTCTTCCACGGCCGTGCGGCCGTGAGGAGCTCTGTGGCCAGTGAGGGGAGCTATTGGACTGCTTCAGAAGTTATCCAAGCTCTGCAGCACACTGCTTCTAAGAGGCCTTCACTGCATGATAGCCTTCCCTAATTGCTACAAGAGGCCCACGTGTTAAGAAAGGGATTTAAAGGAATTAGTGACAGTGACTGTATGTTACAAAGACACATGCTACACACAATCATTTTTTAGCTGGATCTGGAGAGTTTATTGCCTTCTCTGCTTCATGGAAAATGTAACATGTTTCTTCAGCACAACTCTGTGAAGCGCACTGAGCATGGCTGAGTGTGTCGTGTTTCTACCCTCAGTCCACTGCTCAGGACCAAGTCATCAACTGTTCCACGGTAATTAAATACTTCTTGCGGTCCTTGGACACCATGCTTAACGTTCACTAATTTTCTCCTTTCAGTATAGGCAGCAATTCACCATTGTCTTTCAGTTCCTTAAAAAAAAAAAAAAAAAAAAAAAAAAAAGAGCATATATGAGAAGAGTCTATGGTCATACCAACAACAAGCTTTTACCTGTATCTGACACAAAAAGGAGACACACTCACAAGCTTTCAACATGCCAACATTCTAACACCATAAAACAGAATACAAGGCTCAGCAGTAGGACACTGGCCTAACATGCCAAGGCCTTGGGTCCAAGTCTCTCTCACCCCTCCTCTCTCTGCACAAGTAAAACTGAACACAAACTATAGACTAGAATGTATTTTAAAACTAAATAGAGTCATCTTTCTGTATTCATGGAGGCTGACTCTGGGATCACTCCTTACAGAAGGTAATATGTAGACAACACAGGGCACACCACCCCCATGCTAAACCTGGTCTCCAGGTTCTAATGTGAATGCTGTTGTGCCTGTTACTTGGAAATAATGATAAAGAAAACACTGGCACACTGCTGGGAGCATGAAGGCCCTTGTATCCACAGATCTCCAGGGAAACTGGGAATGTTAAACACACCAGAAGCTGAGAATGGGAGGCTATTCATAGCCTGGTGATCTGCAATATCTGCTGAGCTAGACCATACCAAGCTTCATCGAACTTCTACAACTAGGACTGAAGACATCTAACAGTCTAAGTGACCCTTACATTATCTGTAAAGTCAGAGGCTCCTCCAAGCTTCCACAGCCAGGCCTAGAGGTGCCTAAGAGGCCAAATAACCTCCACACTATCCAGGCTAGACCCTTCCTTAGGCCCTTAAGCTAATACAGGTTGCCTATCTCTATAACCTATCTGGCTGGAAGAAACGACATGGTCTTTGAGTTGAGTTTCAATGTAATTATACTTTCTTTTACACTGGGGATTATATTGGGAAACTTTTTTTCCAAATTATATTGGGTTTAAGTATGTTGGCAATAAACTGCCTGGCATCATATTTCTGAAGTTTGATCCAGGTTGACAAAAGTCAATCTGAACAGTTTTCATTCTCCCTGAGTTTATTTCTCTTCCTAACATAACACCTGCGGGGCCCCCCTTACTACATGTTCGCTACAGACTAAAAAAAAAAAAAAAAAAAAAATTCTTTTGATAAGGAATCTCTGGGTGTCCTAGAACTAAGTAGCCAACTTACAGAAATCTTCCTGCCTTTGCAGGTCAAATGTTGGAATTAAAGGCATGTACACATTACCAAGTCTCGATTCTACAGATTAAAAAATATATACTTTTTTTTATCTTCAGTGGTTGAATCTGCACACATAGAACTCACAAATGGGAGGGAGGGCTGGCAAACAATCTCAGGTTACAAAGTGAAATAGGGTGTTCTAAACCAACAGATTAGTGAACACAAAATCACTAAGCCCAGGTAGCCGGAGTTCAGGTCCATAACTGATGGGTAGCCTTCAGTGGCATCAGGTCTTCCCAGTTTCCCCTCACACGCCAGCACCTGCTGCATTACGGTCCATTCTTCTCATCTCCAGATTTACACCTAAGCTATGCTGGAAAGCAGATGAACTCTACATAATAATAAGAATCCTTCCCTCTGAGACTCCTGGGGAGTTTCTTTCTCCTTTGAGAGCAGGCAGCTCTCACATCTTCTCTAGGCATTTAAACACACTTGACCAAGCACCCCGAGTCTAAGAGCTTCTCAGTTCATCACCAGCCTGTCAGTAACTGCCTTTTTCAGGAGATCAGACTGAACAAGTCACTGAGTTACTAAGTCAACAAAAAGTACCAGTGCTCTAACAGAAGCTAATCAGAATTACCATATGGAATGTATATTAATGAACAGATGAAAAACAGCACTCTGCAGGAAACACAAAGTGACGTTTCCACGAACTATGACAGTTCACAAAAAGTAGGAGCAGTAGCACCAGCTTGCAAATGCATGTGTTCTGAGCAGGGATCATAAAGTCATACAGTTCCCAAAAGGTTTCAACTACTTCCTGGTCTCCTAAGACCCTTTAGGACTAAGGCAGGACTGTGAGACATTCAGACAAGAACTCAAAAGACAAGGCTCAAAAGCATCTGGGATCTGAAGGCAGTATGTAATATGTCTACCTGCATATGATACGTGTGCACCTAGATGTTAAAGTAACAAATGCACACTTACTTTGTCTGCATGATACGTGTGTGCACCTAGATAGTAAAGTAACAAATGCACACTCACTTTGTCTGCATGATACGTGTGTGCACCTAGATAGTAAAGTAACAAATGCACACTCACTTTGTCTGCATGATACGTGTGTGCACCTAGATAGTAAAGTAACAAATGCATACTCACCTCATTGCTTAAGGGTTCCTAAAAGCTACAGTGTTTTTTTTTCCTCCAGGAATGAGACCATTACTAGGAAAACTACATCTCTACCTTGTTTTTGCCCTACCTTATTGTCAAAGTGCCATCAAACTCTGCACTTGGCAGGAAATAGAGCCTGCCCTGCGACACCAGGACAAAGCAGCCCTACCGCTGCCTTCAGCTCTGATTTCATAGATTGCTGGCTGGCCCAGAGATTGAGTTTGTCCATATTATGAAAGCCTGTTTTTAAAGCTTTTACTTTATAATGTTAACCATATTTTAAATTTTTTTTTTGTCCACTTAAAACTCAGAAAAAAACTCAGATAGCCAGAGGGTAATATCCTGCCCTGGAGAAGGAGCTGATCTACCATCTGCTGGTTCACACCCTCAACACACTGGCCAAGGTGGAGAGCAGTAGGGTAGAGAAGGGCCAGGAGAGCTGCAACTTCCCTTTCTAAGTTCACAGTAACCATACAGCTAATAAACACAGTTACTAGTAGGTAAGACCACCTAGTAGCACATTTTAAAATGTCAGGTCCATTGCCAGGCACTGGTGGTATATGTCACCACTCAAGAGGCAAAGGTAGGCAATCTCTGAGTTAGAAGCCAGCCTGGGCTACAGAAGAAGTTCCAGGACAGCCAAGGCTTCTCAGAGAAACTCTGTCTCAAAAAAAATAAAAAGAAATGCCAGGTCTGTTTAAGTTTTTTAACTGTCTAATAACCATTTACCAAGTTCCTAAAATAGACAGAGCATCAGGAAGAATTTGAAGTGATGTAAGACCAGCTTTGATGGCTCATACCCATAATCTCAGAACTGGGAAGGCTGAGACAGACCATGATCTCCTAGGCCTCATCCTCACACCTGGTGGTTAAGGGAAAAGAAAAATGACCCAGAGAAACAATTACAACAAAAAATAGAAATGCATACAAATTTTAGAGCAGAGAAATTCTCCCGATAGGAGAAATGCACATTTACAAAAGAAACTGGGCCCCAAAAAATGGAGATAAAAAGATTTAAGTACGGAAGACACGAGAAAACCTAAAGTTTTGGGAACCAGGTAAAGATGGACTGATAGACAAGAAAACAGGGAAGGAAGCGGGGTTGTAGTTAGCACAGCAGGTCCTCTGAGGTCATCTCAACACTCAGCTACAGCATTTAGCTCTCCCTGGCAGTGGGCAGCATTCAAAGGCTTTGAAGATGGCTCAGAGCAGGAGGAAGCATCACGCATCACACACACACACACACACACACACACACACACACACACACACAGACGAGGCTGGGTGAGGCTGCAGAAAAGAGGAGCCAGACACCACCAAAATTGGCTGTTTAAACACGTCAAATATTTCAGTTCTTGAGAATAGCAATGAAAAGCTCTTACCTTGACAATATCCAATCCTCCAACAAGATCCCCTCTCACATACAGCTGAGGGTAGGTTGGCCAATTTGAGAACGTTTTTAATCCCTGACGCACCTAAAGAAACAACAGAAATCCTGAATCCTTCCCATCAGACCCTATGAACAAAGGTAAAACATGGGATGGAAAACCTAGAACTTACTTCTTCATCCTCCAGTATATCAAAAGTTTCATATTCAACCCTACAAAAGGAAAAAGTGTCTTATCAGCTGGTTATTTTAAACAAAAACATAAAATCTATCTAGTGGGTTTCTTTTGTTTTTGGTTTTCAAGACAGGGTTTCTCTGTATAGCCCTGGCTGTCCTGGAACTCACTCTGTAGACCAGGCTGGCCTCGAACTCAGAAATACGCCTGCCTCTGCTTCCCGCCTCCTGGGATTAAAGGCGTGCGCCACCACTGCCCAGCCTATCTAGTGTTTTTAATACAATCAAGAAAAGCAGTCCACCGCTAACAAAACTTACTCTAGAAAGCCTGCTGTAAAGCAATGGAAACGACTTTTACTGTCAGACTTGTTGTTCTAAGACAAAACCACTGGGTCTTTTGATGGACAACACTAGCTACAGTGGGACTTGCCAAATTTTAAGTATTTATGGGCACAGCAGAAGACCAAGATATCTGTGTGTCAGTCAAAGGACAACTTGTAAGAGGAGTCAATTCTCTCCCTCCACTATTTGGGTCCCAGGGATCAAACTCCAGGCATCAGTCTTGGGGACAAGTACCTTTACCCTCTATACCATCTTGCTGGCCCCCCATCTTGCTTTAAAAAGAAGAGCCATTTTTTAAAGGTCATATTCAGATGGTGCTACATAACTGCCCTCCATCCTGCAACTTCGGAGAACAGGCTATCCATTCAAAGTATGATCAGAACACATATTGTAATTTGAAAAAACAAGAAAAATCAAACATTTGAAAATCCAAAAGAACATGTGCTCAACAGCTCCACATAGATGGATTTGGTTCTAAGCACAAAAGCCCATCAGGGAGTCCCCACCCACAACTCTATCCCAGCAGCTCCAACACAGGAGCAGAGACTTAAACAGCAATCATCCTACCTCACACAAAGCGGACCAGAGGCCTCCCTCCCATGCCCAGGACCTGAGTTACAGGCAGCTAAGATGCTATGGGTGCTGCTATGGGTGCTGCTATGGGTGCTGCTATGGGTGCTATGGGTGCTGGGAAACAACGCTCATCTTCTTTAAGAACAGTACACACTTAATCACTGAGTCATCTTTCTAGCTCTGAAAACACAGGCTTCAAAAAATGCTTAGATTATGTGACAGTCTCCCTGTATTTATGCATAGTGAGAACAAGGGCCTAAAAATCCCTTTTTGGTCTAAGTTAAAGCATTCAAAATATACTATTAAAATGAGAAATGTATGTCAATAAATAAGTACTATGCAAATACGCTTAAACAGTAAAACTGTGAAGTAGCAGTAGCAGAATGGACATACCCAGTACTATTCAGTATTTCCAGAATTTGTTTGCTGAATCCGCATTTTGCTTCCTAAATCATTAAAAAAAAAAAAAAAAAAAAAAAAAAAAAAAAAAAAAAGAGTGTACATTATTTTCCACAGACCCAGTGAGTGTGGCCAGTGTGAATGCTCAAGTCAGCACGTGGACCCAGCTCCTGTGCCTCTTCCATCCTCTCTGACTTCATTCCAAACAACCTTCAGACTGACTTTGGCTTTAACCTTTTAAGCCGAGTGACATGCAGCAGCTTAAAATCTTTGTTGTCAGGATGGTCCCCTAAATAAAACACAGATCATCTACACAGAATCACCTGACTCTTTTTCTTGCTCTATGCACAATGACAGAACACAGTTAAGCCAGATCTTTGCATTGTGGCATCAGCTATTTGAAGTGACTGAATTCCTATGCTTTATTTCAGGGCAGATTCCCCAAGTCCCAGCTATCTTGGGAAAAAAGACTGACAATACACAACAACTTAAAAGCTCCCAGGATACTACTTCCAAGACATACAAATTCTTCCTAGACAGGCACAAGAAATGTGGAGAGTGAAAGTCTGCTTTCAACAGTCATGGAGCAAGAGTTCCACTTCCTCATTACTACAAGTTATTAACACTGTGCACTATCCCAGTTAGAGTCTATGTCCTAACACAGTGGTATCTACATGATAAAATTATATTAATGTCTTCCTTATTACTTCCATCACACTAGTTACATTAACTAGTTAGTTGTTTTAACTAATGGCCTTCACTGTGTTGACACCATGGCAACCCTTATGGTAACCTGATGTTAATTAAAACAGTCCTATAGCACTAATAGATCCATTCATGAAAAGGCACAAGGAAGTCAAGAGTCTCTGGCATTTCCTGCCCAAGGTGGCTCGTCCAGAGCCTGAGCAGCTTCCTCACTCCACTACCTCACCCTCCTAAGATTTAGTCTCCTTATCCTGAGAGGAAAGCAAACTGCACAGCTTTGCCTGCCTCAAGTTGAACAGTTGAAACTCAACTGTTAACTACAAAATCGAAGAGAAATGACAGGACTAGCTTTTTGAAATTACCAATCTAATCCCAACACAGGAGAGAGTCAGCTTGTACCGCTTAATGAGTGTAAGGGGGCCTATCAAACTAATTCAGTATGCGGACTTTCATCAGACTGCAAGAACCAATCATGTTACCTCAGAGCACAAGGGCCACTGTCAGGATTTATTTCCTACTCGGTGGCCCTAAGGACAAGAACCTTAGGACTACCAGGGACATACATGTGCCCACAGTCCACATTCTCAAAAAAGGTACTAGCTAAGTGCTAGCAGTGTTGACCACTTCAGCTGACGACGTTTGGCAGCAGAAAGAAATGCACCCTGCTGAGATACTGATGATAAAGTCAAGCAAAATGGAGATTACTTTGTTTGATCTCCATAAGCACCAATTAAGGCCTGGATAACTTCCTGATACCACTATAGCTTCATTAGCTAAACTAGGAAAAAAAAGACTTAACTGTCCCCTTGCTGCAGATGTTAACATCAAAAGAAATTACAAATAAAACCATTTTTGAGTTCTTTACCTGTTTGTTTCCTTTCATAAAGAGCATCACAGAAGCTTTATTGGTCAGCACTTTGAGCCTAAAGAGAAAAAAGACTGATATAAAATGGCTCAGCTCAATTATTAAACAGCACTTCTGCTCTGCTTCCTGAGTAGCGGGCGTATTTGAGGGATAGCAGGATGACGGCTCACAGCTTTGAGTGGTACTAAACAAGCAAAAGCATTGACACTTTCCTTTATTTCATTCTCTCCCTGAGCCACTGTAAAATGTAATATGGCTTTTTAAGGCAACGAATGTTCTTTCAAGTTACAATTTAAGCCCATCAACTTGCAGTACTAAAAAAATAATAATAATCAATTCAGTAAGGAATTATTCAATGGGGGGCCTGTATACCAAGCCATCTACCAGTTCCCCAAATGAAGCAGTGAGCACTTCCCATCATGATGGTGCATAACACTCTTCACACCAGAACAGGGCAGTGAGCCTAAGAAAGAAAATCTTAGTCCTCCAGCCACCACTAACCTCAAAACATCAACCCTTCTCATTTTATCTTTATATGCCACCTGTCAAAAAGCACAATCTAACTTGTTATCTATCAGGAATGTTAATCACCCAAATTTAAAACAAAGTTTAGTCACAAATCTTTAGGGAAAATCAGTGTACAGGTAACAGGTCACATCATTTTCTCTTCACTCTTCTCATGCTGTGGAAACAGCATGGTCAAAACCTTGTGGAATAAAGCTGACTCTGGTCAGATGTATAGATCACACAGGCCAACAGGACACAGACCTGGCCACGCCCACTCACAGATGATCTAACCACCAAGATCCATGCATCACACGTAACTCAGCTGTCAAAATACTCATCACATCACTGGAGAGGAGCTCTTTAAACTACTACGTGAAACATACGCTCTAGTCAGTCTGTGCGTGCCTGAAGCAGGGAGGGCAAGAAGCAACACTTTAGGAAACAGGGTCTGAGGGAGACGTGGCAACAACATCAAGGACAGGCTACAGAGGTAATCCAGGGTATGAGACTAAGAGGCGCCCTAGGAGCAGCACAGCCTCAGGGGGAAAGGACATCATGGGCCGTGATAAAAGTCCACAAAGGGGCCTATGTGGTATCCATAACACCACTATCTTCTCATCACAACAAAAGGGTATACAGACCAGTGGCATTTGGCCAGCATGACATACACAGATAATACTATTTCTAAGGAGTACTTGGATTAAGAACAGACAAATAATCTTTATTAAATATTTATAGATTCTCAAAATGTGAAATAGCAAGGAAACTATAAACTCAAAGACCAACTAACAATTGTTGAGGTCTGATGCATTTCAAGATAAATTATTTTTAATTATTAATATAAAAATGTGAATTAATAAATTCACATTTATTACAACAGAACCACCTTCACATGTCCCTCTACACCAAAATCCACCATTTCTACAATACTTCTAAAGCAGGCTGTATTTCCCTCATAAACAGAAAGATGGTTTCATAGCTCCAGACTCTGCCTGAGTTTTGTGACTATGGCTTAGAGAAGCCTCTGAGAACCTAGCTTTTCCCATTAAACTCTTATCACATTTAGGATTGAACACAGCACTTGAGCTGCACACAAAAACACAGAGGTGCTATGCTCACACAAAAAAAGCAAGAACCAAATAGGACCCTGGACCCACTGAAAGTGATATTTCTACAGCATGAAGTAACATCTTCATAATCACTAAACCAAGCTAAAACATCTCCAGTCCAAATGAGAGCATCCCAACTTTGCAAGACTAGGTGCTGAGGAACACCACAACATTATGACCTGAATAGGCAACCACTAAATGTTTGGTGTCTACTCAGAAAGAATAACACACTAACAGGATTTATACACGGTTAAGATACAGAGCATACTGCTGCCAGATTTCTAGCACTTACCTTTCCTCTAACTTGGGTGCTTTGGGACAAATTGTATCTAACTCTTCTGATGCTTCCAGCTCCTGAAAGAAGCACATTATGACAACATAAACTACCTCGATCACCCCCACTGTAGAACACTGACAAATGTCTATCAGAAATACTGGGTTCTCATTAGTAAATCCCAAGGTACAAAAAAAAAAAATATGTGCTTTCAATTTATTAGAAGACTTTAGAAAAGTGCGCTCTAAACGAACTGTTTTTATAAAGAATCAAACCTTAATTATGTCAAGTCCTCCTACGAGCTCTCCAGAGACATAGAGCTGAGGATAGGTGGGCCAATTAGAGTATGTTTTGAGCCCCTGTCGAACTTCTTCATCTGAGAAGATATCAAAACTGCTGAACTGAATATTGTGTTTGTGAAGGATTTCCACCATCTGCTTGCTGAAACCTGCAATAGAACAAGGAAGAGAGATTCAGCGTCTCTCACATACCACACAGTGTCCAGGGGACAGAAATGCCCACCTTGCTGCATAGTGACTGAATCAGCGTAACTGGATAATATAAGACAAAAGTAAATGCTAGAAATTCGTTTAACCTAGAGCCTCACACAGAGCATAATTACAGTGAAGTGTGTGTGTTGTCAAAGCTGCCCTTTATGGAGACAGTGTTGGTCAATGAGCAGAACCAGGAAACCCTACCAAAGGTTCCATCCTGACAGTGACAAAGTTCTCTATAGCTGCTCCCTCTCCTTCAAAAGAAACTGACCAGGAACCTAAAACAGCTGTTTTAACCACTGGTTGACCACAGTGAGACCCAAGTGCAGTCCTTCCTACCACTCTAGGGAGCCTATGTGCACACTTCCAGAGGTGCTTCACATCTTCACCTCCGAGCAAGATGTATGGGAATCAGAATCAGAAGTGCTCACTTTGGGTCTGAAGTCGGCACAGTCCAGTAAATGTTCAAGCCATCTTTGTTGTTACATATGAACTGTCTCTAGACTGATATCACTCCTTCTCAGCTTTTGTTGTAACTTGATAGTTTCTTTCCTGAAACTATTTACATTCCCTTAGTGTGCAGGACAATGATTTTCTTTGAAGCTACACTATAGTCACAAATTTGTCCCAGGAGTTTAGAATTTGATGAAGTCATCTTCTTCCAGGGTTTGCAACAGTCCTATGAATCTATCAGTCCAGGCTGAAAAAGGGTCACTTTTCTTCCCAGATGCTAATTCTTATCAACTAGATCTCCAAGTTGGAACTACCTTCCTCTTTCTCCCTTCACCATTCTTTGAATGATACTCTTAATTCACTGGAATGTAAACTACTCTTCCTTTAAGATTTCCCCACATCAGCAATTATTTTCAAGTAAAAACAAATGAAATTCAGTATAAGATGAACTGCACTGGTCTTGCCTGACGTCACCCAAAAGTTTATTTACTTAATAGTAAATGGAGCTGAGCCCCAAAAGCTTCCCAGCCCTGCCGCTGCTGAGATGAAGCACTAGGAGAGTGTGCAGCACATAAGCTGCTTTCCTACAACTCAAGTGTGGCGTTCATGCACAGCCTCAAGTCAAACACTGTTTCTGAATGTTTTCACTCATCTGGGAGTTCATTAGTAAACAGCTAACGGCTGACTGCTGATGGTTATTCTGTTCCCAATATATTAGCTCGTTTCTACTGTAACTGGCTGAGAAAAGGCTTTATTTTGGCTTTAGGCAATTACATGGAGACTAGAAAGATTGATTGGTAGGGTTTCATTTTTAAGGGTTAAAGTGGCAGACTGGAAATGTTATGCTTAAGGATAAAGTAGTAATAAGGCTTTATTCTAATAACAAAATATTTATACACTCCTGAAGAAAAATGCATGCGTGTTACAGAAGCATTTAAAAGTTTAAAAAAAAAAAAATCTCATTTACCACAAAATCACCATTTCTATGTGCAGTCATTTCCACTTGTGACATGAGTAATAAGCCTAACTGGCACATTTAATAACTACCTAAAACAGACCCTACGAGGGTTTCTGCACTTGTGCTTTGCATCTCTCAAAGCTCCCACAGACAGACATCTACCAGAGCTTTACCTGCCACAGCTAGGAGTCCCCCAATAACCTCAGTATCCTGCTAAAGAACCTCAATGGTTCAGAAAACTTCACCAAGTTCTCTTCCTATTCGTATGAGAAGTCAGAAGTGAGGCAACTTAGGGCTATGCTTGTAAGTCACCATAAAGTCTGCAGATGGAGTCTAGAAGGAGAGCAGAAGGTGCAGTTGTGGCCTGTAACGGTCCTAGAACAGGCAGCCTCTGGAAACAATTTCCCACTTTTTTGGATATGTAGCGCAAATGTTATTCAAGTTTTCTGGGTAACACAAAGCAAGGTCAGGGCCACGATTCAAATGCAAGTGTAACCCTACTCCACAGCAGATGCTGAGCCAGGAGCAAAGCAGTTTGAGTGGCAGAGTACTCTCAAAAGCCACTCTGCTGCCTGAGAGAAACTGAAATGGAGATTAGACCTTGTGTTAGGCCCAACAAGAAACCTCCAGTTCAGAGAGATGATCTGTGTTTTTATGAAGGAGCTAGCCTCCTCTTCACTGGAGTGTGATATGGAACAGAGACAATTTTATACTAGGCAGCTCAGAAAGCAAGAACAGCCGGGCAGTGGTGGCACATTCCTTTAATCCCAGCACTTGGGAGGCAGAGGCAGGCGTATTTCTGAGTTCGAGGCCAGCCTGGTCTACAGAGTGAGTTCCAGGACAGCCAGGGCTACCCCAAAGACAGGAGATGGAAGGTAAAGAGGGTGCACACAACTGTGCACAAAAACCAGAGGAGGTGACCAGGCAGTCCCCACACAAAGGCTTTTCAGCTGACCCAACATGAACACTTTGGTAAGTATTCTCCAATAATCTCTATGTGCCAGGAAGGAAGACACATAAAAAGAAACCAAGGATCAGGAAATAGGCACTTACTAGAACTGTCAGAAAAGTTACAAAGATGGCACACAAAAAGAAGAACTGGCAGTTAAATCTTTATGCATCTAACAATCTCTTTACCTTTTTTTCATTATCTAAATACCTAAAAATCTTGTTTTTTATTGCTCTAAAATATCTAAATTTTCTTTTTATTCTATTTGTAATCTTGAATGTCACAAAATTTATTTTTAAAAAGGCCATAAATTCAGTTTAGAGAAATACACTATTTCTAAATAAGCCAAATTCAGAAAGACAAGTAACATATTTTCCTTTGTATGCAGAAACTAGATTTAAAATTGTGTGTGTGTCTTTGTGTCTGTGTCTGATCACCTGTTTCTGTGTATGTGCACACATGTGTGTGTGTGTGTGTGTGTGTGTGTGTGTGTGTGTGTACATGCACACACATCCACATGCACGGGGAATATCACAATTCTGAAAAGGGAGGAAAAGAGGCATTAGCTCTGACAATGGGAAACAGGGGTGAAATACAGGCAACCAGAAAGCAGCAGAGAGCTGACAAAGGAAGGAGGAGAACCAGCTGGAACTGGAAAAGGCTTGGGATAGTGTGGGGGAGGGGCAAAGATTCTATCACAATCCAATGTATGCTAACTTAAAAGTTAATTTCTAAAAATGATTATTTCTATTTGCCACTAATGTGTTTGAAAAATTAGAAAACCCCTGCACTGAAAGACCTTCTGTGACAAGGCCACCCCAGCATTCTCCAGAGCAGATGAAAGCCAAGGTACTTCTAGCACCTGGCTGGTACCCAGTTCCTGAGCAAGGTCAACTTCAGTGGCAGAGCTGAAGCCAGCAAGTGACAAAAACCCCCCACCTCTGCTGACTGGTAACACTTTGTCAGTCAATTTTGCCTCCAGCCAATATCACTAGTTTATCAGCAAATATTTACAGAGTGGTGTTGTTGAGTTTCAAAAAATAAGGTATCAGATAGACAGTTTGCTATGAATAACCTGCCATGGAGGTTTATCCAAATTTTATAGGCCTTCCTACTGCCCTTTAGACTGGAATAAGGTAAGTCCTTATCTAGACAACATGAAGCACCAGAGAGGGCAATAATTCCAACCCTCATTAAAAATAAAGTAACCAAAAAAAGCACCATGAAGACTGACTGTTCCCTGTCACTACTTAAGTCAAGGGCAGACCCAGGAAGCTTTGCAAGGCTGACTCAAAACGACACTGCCTAGGAAACCTTTCAGGCAGAACTAAGAGAGAAAGGAATCACTTCATCTTTTTAATAGAACTTAACAAGATCCTTTACTGTTAAAAGTAGACTGTTTCCTGACCACAGAGGAAGAGTTTAGAGCGGAACACTCTCAGAATGGCAGTGTGGCTCTCTCCAGTCACACTGGACACACAGTAATCCTGTCAACAGCATACCCGACTTTACTGCCACCTATCTTAATAAATCCCCACTACTGCAGCTGAAATAAATACCCTTAGAGTCTCAATAGAATCATCAAAAGGCATTAAAAACTCAATTATGTAGCATAATAATGTTTTAGTAGGCACAGTAAAAAGAAAACAACATAACCTCAATACCAGAGGGTCAAATAATTACAAAACTTATTTAAGGGTAAAATTATAAGCACCCTCATGTACAGAAAGTACATGTGACTATAAGCCAAGACTCAGTGATCTTTAATCTACTAACAGCTAGCCACTAGAAGTGACAGTAGTGGGTGAAAAATGTCATCACGCAAGAACAAGAGGGGAAGCAGGAAGACAGAGCAGACTCAGGCCCTAATGAAAGCCCTCAAGCTGTTAAATTATGAAATCTAAACAAAAAGATGAGAAGGAAGCTGCCAAGAAAGAAGACTGTTCAGAGTAAACTACACAAGCCAGAAATGCTCAAGAGATAAAAAGTGCTTCTACACAACCATCAAGACTAGAGCTGTATCCCAGCACGCACATAACAATCCATGAGTCAGTACATGACTATAACTCCAGCTCCCAGAGGATGGAGACAGGAATATGACTGGGACTTGCCAGCCTAGCAGGTTCCAGACATTGCCTCAAATAACGGGTGGAAACTGACAAAGATCCTCCAATGTCCTCTCCTGGCATGTGCACATGCACACTCACATGCCCACTCTGACAGACTAGGCTGGAGGGATGACCCAGAGGTTAAGAGTGCTTATACTAGTTGTTCTTGCAGAAGACCCAAGTTTCACTTTCAGCATCCATGTTGGGAAGCTCACAACCGCCTCTACTTGCAGCTCTGGAGAATCCAACATCCTCTTCTAGCTTCTTTGGGCCTACATGCTATGCTTACATACAAAGAGACACACATACACACAAAGACATACACATACATATACATACACAGCTTTTAAAAAACCTATACAGGCCAAAGACCATTAATAGAGATAGCAACATGACAGCTGGAACCTAATCCCTCCCAGCTCTACTACCATGTGAGCAAGGTATCTTTGTAGCTGAGGACTCAGATGGGAAACAGAAAACCGGAACCTGGTGATTTCCAAAGACCTCCCCCTCCAGCTCCCATGTCCTCCAAGTATACAGTCACTGACAGTTATTGGTGACTCGTATGATGAAAGAGGGAAGTGTAGCCAGCCTAACCCTACGCGCGTCAACAGCGCCCATGCAGGCAAGGTCATTCTGCTCCAATCATCAGGATCAGCTTCTTACCACAGCGTGGTTCTTGAGGTGTTCCCTTCATGAACAGCATGCAGGGGGCAGCGTGGGTCAGCTTTTTCAGGCGAAGGTTGAGATCTTCTTTAAGATGCTCATTAGTACTAGGAGGAAAGGATCCACTAGACACGTGTCGCTGGACTTTTTTGGTCAACTCTGGGGCATGTGCACCATCTAACCGGTCGACTTTCTGAGAATTCTGAAGTTTGAAATGTCATTTAGAACAAAGTCACCATCATTTATACTTTAAAGTCCAAGGTTCTAGGAAGTACCTATAGCTCTAGCCAATGTTTAAGGGTATCTCTGTTGTTACTGAAGTCAGAGAGTAGGGTTAGCAACTGCTTGCACTGTTTCTCACTTAGAAACCCTCATTTTGGCCGGGTGGTGGCGGCGCACGCCTTTAATCCCAGCACTTGGGAGGCAGAGGCAGGCGGATTTCTGAGTTCGAGGCCAGCCTGGTCTATAGAGTGAGTTCCAGGACAGCCAGGGCTACACAGAGAAACCCTGTCTCGAAAAAACCAAAAAAGAAAAGAAAAGAAAAGAAACCCTCATTTTGGAGCATGCTGGGGAAGCAGACATCTCAAAGTAATCCCAGCCTGAATAGACCTACTGAACACAAATGAAGTTCTGGAGAGCTGTGGTAAGTGGTAATAATACCCGTGGGTGCCCTGAAGCACAGATTTGCACTCGATTCCCAAGGAGTCATTAATCAACTAGAACCAGCCAGATGTCTCCTCACATCCAGGCACCATATCCTCAATAACCCACTTCAAACCTGGGTCAGGGAGTACGAGTCTGCAAGAGAAGACTGCATTCTGGTCAGGAGGCTCCAGTTCTAGCTGTGGGTTGCCCACTGCCCACGGCAAGCAACCAGCATTGTCTTCATCAGTGCAAAAAAAGAGAATACCAGAAAAAGGTACAAGACCAGGAGCAACCAAATAAAAGAATCAAAGCACACAGTCCCAGGAGCCTCCTGGATGGACCATCTCTGGTGCCTCTTTCATCCTTACCTTGAAGAACAGGAAGGTGGGAACAGAACTAATTTCATATTTCTCAGATACTTCAGGAACAGCTTCGGCTTCCAGCTTTAAAAATAAAAGAATCCAAGCTTCATTATTACTGGTCCTTTTTCTACTTTGATATGCAAATCAGTTTCACATGCACTGGCCCTTCAAGTCCATGGTATTTTAAGACTACAGGACAAAAGTTTATGACACATTTACATTTAAATGAGACTCACTGGGCTGGCATGTCATCCACGGAGTCTGCAGTGTCAAAACAGGTTCAGAGGTTTTTATTTTGTTGCACATTTCAAAAGATGCCTGGAGGCTGTGAATAAAATTTTTGGTGCACTAGTGACCTAGTAAATTTTCAATCATATGCAGCTACTACTATATTGAAATCCATAAATCACTGACCCCAGTTATGTCATGATTACAGTGCTTATTTTCTGCCCACAGCAATTCTTGCTGTTTGCTCTATTGACTAATTTCAAGAGGCAGTACATCATGACTGACAGTTGCAGCTTTCTGCAAATTATGAAGCAAAAAGGAGTATTTCTTCAATAAACTATTGATGTCTGATAAATTTTACTTTTAACCCCTGCATGGATACTGGACACTATGCAAACAGCCTGCTGGCTTGCTTGCACTGCAGTCTATTCAAATGTGTAAACTCATTTTGACTAAGATGACTGTATTTGCTCTGATCATTTCCTTGGGACCCCTCATCAAACATGATATAATGTGGTATCTGGCACATGGGTTTCAAACAGATTTAGAAACACAATTTCTAGATAATTAGAACACAATTATTGTAAAATATTTACGTAGGTCTTTATAAATATACTTTGAGGGAAAACCAAGATATATTATTCTTTTTCTCATAGGACTGTCAATTTAATATAAACTTTTGAAACCAATAAAAACTTGTATTCACATTATACCTGTAGGAAATAAAATTTATTGATAAATTATATTGTTAAATGTATTTAAAATATATATACTGAATTTCTCCAAGAGTGAAAGATTTCCACTGGGCTTAAAATGTGATTTTTGCCTCTGCTGTACCCAGTCAGGCTACCTGTGTTGTCCTGGCAGGCAGAAGTACTGTCTCGCCTGCAGTCTCATGCTACCTCACCCAGGGTCTCACCTTTTCTCAGGCTTTGTTTGTAAGGATATTTTTAGTGCTTTCTTGCAAGAGTATTTTTAATTGTTTCTATTTTCAAATGTACTTAAAGAGAGACCAGTTTGACACAATCATTTTGAACAGATTGACAGATTTAGAAATGTATGTACTATTTTTTCCTTAGGTGCAATTCCATACTCAGATCAGTGGTGCCCATGACGTCACCTAGCAGCTCACTCTTTCCTCCAGCTCTTTGATCAGCTGAGCAATGCTCAGAAAGAGACCCTACCTACAATACAGCTGAGCAACACTAAGAAACATGTTCCTCAACCAGAACAGACAACACCCTAACTCTTAACACAGGCCTGCCTACATATGTTAACTACATTTCTGCTGCCATTCTTGCCAATGGATGAAATAAAAGTGCCTTCCCTTAAATCAGCTTCCAGAAGACTAGCTCTTCCTCATAGAGGCAATGGGGACACACAAACACACAGAACAGATGATGGGATTATCACTACCATCATAAAGTTCTCCAAAATATCCCCATCTGATGTTCTAACACCTTTGTAGAGCTAGGGTAGAGGCTCCCAGGATTTGTCCAGCATGCCTGTGGCCCTGGGTACGATCCCTAACATCACAGAAAGGAATCTTTGCAGCACTTCAAATTCTTTGAAAATGTGGCTCTAGAGTATAATGGTCTTAGTAATGAAAATAGAAAACACTTTTAAATGACCTCCATGTATGCACAAGAGCTCAAAGCTACCTTTCATGAACACCAGCTCCATACCATGAACCTTTCTACAAACTAGATGAATAAACTTGATAAACAACTGGTAAACCATCATTTGTGGACATACTTTAAGACTGTTTGACCCAGCAAGAGGCAGACTGAGCAAGAAAGACTCACCTGTCCTCAAACCCTGAGAGAACCAGCTAACAGCATAAGGCCTCAACAGAACATAAACGACAAAGGAAAAGTGAGTTCCCACTCTCTTCTCAGGCTGAAACACCTGTCTCCTCCCCACAGGAATAAGAGCCCCACCCCAGGAGCTCAACCTCTACACTCTCAGCTCCTTGGGTCACAGGCCTCTAGCAGACTACACAACAGGACCCCTGCTTCTCCAGCTTCAAGAGACTTCTAAAGCTCTTCAATGAGATGAGCAGATTTCTATAGCAAATCTCCTTACTTATCTGTATCTCCATGTTCCACTGGCTGTTTTCTGGACAAGCCTAGCTGATGTAAAAGGTGACATGGGTGACATAATCAGATTCAGAGAACGCAGCGCAGAAATGAAGCCTAAATATAAAATCTGTGCTTCTGTCATTATGCCACATGTAGCTTTCTTTCTACTGCTACAGTCAGAGGGAAGACTGCACTTTATCCACACTGCATCTTCACAATGCCACTGCTAGGAACTGAGCTCCTCAGAGCCTTCCCATGGTGTGCCTATGAGAAGGAATGACAGGTGAGAACATAGTGGGCAGGGAGAGGGG
The DNA here is from genome assembly GCF_011762505.2 of Arvicanthis niloticus. NCBI lineage: Eukaryota > Metazoa > Chordata > Mammalia > Rodentia > Muridae > Arvicanthis > Arvicanthis niloticus. The sequence continues at coordinate 104,269,325 of NC_047658.1, read as the reverse complement.
CCCTCATTCATTTTGGGAGGTATGACATAGGGGTTCCCTATGTAGTCTTGGCTGTTTAGAACTTGCTATATAGAACAGAGAGCCTTAAAGTCGATCCTCTGAAAACAGAGATCCAGATCCATCTGCCTGAATGCTGGGATTAGAGGAGTGGGCCAAAATGCCCAGCAGGGTCCTCACTCTCAGACTTCATTTTACAGCTCAGTGACATCATAGAAATGGCTCACAGCTGAGAGTTACTCTAAGCTAGCTAATGCCTGGGGTTTGGTACACTGATTCATTTATTTACTCCTGGTAGTGGCCAGCACCATCATCTCAGTTATTTTATACAGAGCAATTCTGCAGACATCTGGAAAGTAGCATTATCTGTACCTTTATGACACTTGCCTATTTCAGAGATTAAAGAAACCTAGTTTTTTTTTTAAGATTTATGCATTTTTATCATATGTATATGAGGGTTTACCTGCATATACATATGAGCACCATTCTTGGTGCTCACAGGTCAGATGCCCTGGAACTACAGTTATAGACGGTGATGAGCCACTGTGTAGGTGCTGAGAACTGAAACCAGGTCTCCAGCAAGGGTATCCAGTACTCTTAACTGCTGAGCTGTGATGATTCCTACACTAAACCTCAATGTAACTTAGTAGTAGAGCTCTTGCCTAACATAAATGTGAGGTCCTGAGTACAGTCCCCAACAGCACAATGGTGGTGTAGGGGATGCAAAGCACAGCACTGTAACTTTGTAACTCCTCCATGCCCTGACTCTCAGCACAGCGACCACTATACCAGTGGTTCTCAACCTCCCCAACCTGTGGCCCTTGAATACACTTCCTCATGTTATGCTCACATAAAATTATTTTCATTGCTACTTCATAACTATAATTTTGCTACTATTATGAATCATGATGTGATTATCTGTGTTTACTGATGGTCTCAGGTGACACCCTGTGAAAGGGTCCTTCAACTCTCAAAGGGGTTGTAACCCACAGGGTGAGAGGCACTATACCATACAATAAAATACTAACCAAAGCAACATCATAAACTCTCCCTAAACAGCTGACCCTAATCTTTGAGAAAGTTTATACTGAAGTGGAATTGTTAGTAATGGTCAGTGTTAGCTCTCAATCGACAGAAGTTTGGAACACCTGAGAGACTGGCTTCTGGGCATGACTGTGAGGAGACTATCCTAATCACCCAATGGGGAGTGTCAATCCCTTGGCAGGAGATCCTGGGCTGTGTAAGTGGAGAAGTGAGCCAAGTAATAGCATGTGTCATTCTCGTTCTCTTGGGAATATGACTGTAATCTGAGCAGCTGCCTCAAGTTTCTACAGCTGACTTCCCTGCTATGATGGACCTGGAATTATGAGCTAAATAAACCTTTCTCCCTTAAGTTGTTCCTGTCAGAGTAGATCATCACAGCGATAGGAATGCAACTATAATACATGGCAAATGAGAAATGCAGGAGGGGAGGATAGATTTCCTACAAACAGGGACTGATATTTCCCACCTTTTCATCATGGACAAAGCCATAGAATTTCTGTCTCCTTTCTACTATCTCTCATTCCCAAACATCATAATCTGAAAGACTCTACCAAATAATTGACAAATATATGTGACAAATATGTGTTCCCACCAACATGGTACACAAGCCTATTCAGCACCCAGGAGACTGAGGCAGAAGATCATAAATTCATCCTTCCACTTACCCAGACACATCCACATCCACAGATCAATAAAGTGTACTTTCATTTTGGGTAGAGACCTGACTATGTATTTTGAAAAGAAAAGGCAGTTAATTTTTTTTTTTTTTTTTTTTTTTTTTTTTTTTTTTTTTTTTTTTTGGTTTTTCGAGACAGGGTTTTTCTGTGTAGCCCTGGCTGTCCTGGAACTCACTCTGTAGACCAGGCTGGCCTCGAACTCAGAAATCTGCCTGCCTCTGCCTCCCAAGTGCTGGGATTAAAGGCGTGCACCACCACCGCCCGGTCAGCAGTTAATATTTTAATTAGCTAACTCATTCTATTCTGAGTAAACTTGAATCTTTTTGTAAGGCATTTACCAATGGAAATAATTCATGTAGTTCCTCACATCTCTTAAGAGATGTTAAGAGCCCACAGAAAAACCTGGTTTTATGATCCAACTGTATATGGCAGCAACTGAGGCAGGGAAGGACCTAGTCTATCAGAGGTAGTGTCTTACAGCCACATCACAAGTTGGGGAACAAGGGTCTCAGCAAAGGATTCAAAAGCCTTCTCTCTCTGCTTTTAGTCCTGGTAGGAACAAGCTTCACAAATCTTACCAGAAATGTGTGGCTGATCTGTCTGAGCTGGTGGTATCGTAGTAATTAGAAAACTAGTTCTTGCCAGGCAGTGATGGTACACGCCTTTAATTCCAGCACTTGGGAGGCAGAGGCAGGCAGATTTCTGAGTTTGATGCCAGCCTTGTCTACAGAGTGAGCTCCAAGACAGCCAGGGCTATACAGAGGAAATCCTGTCTCAGAGGAAGAAAAAAAAATAAAATAAAATAAAACCTAGCTCTTGGTAGTTATAACCAATTTAAAACACCTTACTCAAGATCTTCTAAACTGGGGGTGTGGCTCAGCTGGCACAATGCTGGCCTAACATGCAGGAAGCCCTGGTTTGATCCTCAGCACCACATAACTGGAGCATGATGGGACTCACTACAATCCCATCACTAGTGAGATAGAGGCAGGAGGATCAAAATCTCAAAGTCATCCATGGCTACATAGTAAGTTCCAAGCCAGCCTAAGATACATAAGGCTCTGTTTCAAAATAAGAAGAGATAAGAAGAAGAGGAAGAAGAAGAGGAAGAAGTAGTAGTAATAATTTACATGCAAACCAAAAAAAAAAAAAAAACTTATTTAAAAGAAAATCACTTATTTAAATAACTTTGTGAATCTACTACCAAAGACTGGAACAATCACTTCATTTCACAAGTCAAAAATGCCAAACTAGCCCGGCAGTGGTGGCATATGCCTAATCCCAGCACCCAAGAGGCAAAGGCAGGTAGATCTCTATGAGTTTGAGAACAGCTTGGTCTACAGAGTGAGTTACAGGATAGCCAGGGCTACACAGAGAAACCCTGTCTTGAAAGACAAAAAAAAAAAAAAAAAAAAAAAAAACCTAATACACTTTTTTTTTTTTACAAGATCAAATGAAGGGAAAGTAGGTGTAGTAGGCCATTCTTGAGGTGCTAGCTACAAGAGGCTGGTGCCAAAGTCTGACTTGAATCCAAGAGTTTGAGACCAGCCTAGGTAACACAGTGAGATTCCCAACTCAAAAAGATTAAAAAAAAAAAAGTCACTGATGAGACAGCATATTTGCTTTACTCCAGAAACTTCCAGAACTCCTACTTAACAAAAACACTGCTGCCAAGCCCTCACAGTCAGGTTCAGACATCCTTGCAATCCAGCGGTGCACACCTCCAACTCTTGGCTCACTGCTGCATTTAAGCACTTGAACAACTTAAAATCTCACTGCCAAGTCTGGTACCAATGTGAGAAGCAATTCTATAGTGACTTTAAATAAATCATTCAGATGGCAGCTGAGAACAGCGTGTTACCTAAACCAGTAACATTATACGTATGAAAGCAGACATGGCACAATTACCATCATCCTGACTAATTCTATGATTGAAGTGTTTAATCATTCATTTCACTTGTAGTCATTATCTTTTATCACTGACCAAACATGCAGTTTTAATGCCCCCTTCTATTATTTATATTGGACATTTTAGGGTTACCATCTAAGGTTACATTATGCATTTCATCAGAATTTTAAATAAGTCCTTAAATTTTAAAAAGCTAACTATTATATTCATATTTGTGCTACCTACATAAAGAAACACTGAGAGAATTCATACAAAATTAATACAACTGGTTACTTATGGGGACGTACCAAGGGTTGGCAGGGAAGACATGGAGTGAACCTTTTCTCTGTGTCCACCCTGATATACTGCTTGGAACTTTGAGCCATCAGAATACAGTACCTATTCAAAGCACAAAAATTCTGTCTATGCAAATGCTGTCAGAAAATGTAATCACTACCATGCAAAGGGATTAAGAAACTAGATGTCAGAAATCTGACCTACAGACCCCCAGAACTTCACACGGTCTCTAACCTCATCCATGGGTGTATCTGTCAACATGTATTTTGAACTCACAATTTGTAGTTTTAAAGTGAATGTTTTTGTTTTTGTTTTAAATCCTAAGGATTCAGCACTGGAAAAAAGGCACAAACCACTGACCCCCAGCAATTGGGAGACAAGAACACTGAGATCTTGAGGCCAACCTGTCCTGTGAGACCCTGTCTCAAAGTAAATAAATTAACTCTAAGAATTAAGACTTTTGAATACAGACAGTATCCCTCCCTTCCCAATTATTCATCATTCTCAACATATATTTCATTTTTTTAAAAACCTAAATCAGTATTACTTCCTGAATGACTAGAATTACATGTGTGTAAAAGTAAATCTGCTAACCTCCAGGCACGGCTATTGACTTCCTTCCTCTTAGAACCCAGTCTCTCAAAAGACAACGGAAACATAGAAACCAAGACTTGAATAAAGCAGGGACTCAGTACAGAGAGGAGAGGCAGATCCCAGCAACCTATTTATACATGCACTTTCTAGAATCATTTCACAACACAGCTACCTTCTCAATGTTCATCAACTGCTATCAAGCCAAAATTATCCCGTGAATTATCTGGTCTGCTTGTTCTGTCAAACACTTTTGTCCTTTGCCCATTCTGTAGTGATTTTTTAAACTATGTGAAAAATGTAACATTAAAAGATCTATCAAAATAACTTGCTGCAAATACAACGGAATTCAACACAAAGTTCAAGTATTTGGAATTTCACAGCTTCTCCCTTTACTTTATAAAATCTAGTCTATCTCATAAGTCAGATATTAATAAAAGACCTAAGACTGAAAATTTATAGTACCTTCACAAATGAGACATGAGGGTGTTCTTTAGCTAACTCTGCCATGACATCGTTCATCTGTACACACTGTGGAGCCCATGGCGCCCAGAAATGGACCACAAGGAGAGACCTGTAAATCAAAAAACATATTTTTATTATTATAATCCTGGAAGCAAATACGGGTATAGATCAAATTCTCCTACCTAGGAAACAAAGAATTCCGTTGTAGTGTGCAGCATCACTGCCAGTCTTCAGACTATTTGGATAAATATTCAAGTTAATGGGATTTCTTAAATCAAGATTAAGCCCTAGTAAGTGGTTCTAAATGTCCATCCATCTCAACTAACAGACGTGTCAATTATATTTTCAGACCCATGATGAAAGTGGAGACTGAATTTCTGTACAAGCAAGCTGCTCCTGAGAAATGGTTGTGGACACATTATTAATATTAATCTCACACAATATTGTGACAAAGGGATACAACTATAACCACAGAAGAACAAAAAGGTCTTACCAGTAAAGGCAAAGCAGAAAAGAGCAGGACTCATAGATGTCTGTGAGAACCTTCCATGTGAGCTGACAGTGGAGTCATTAGTTTAGGCAATGTTACTAATCTTAGTTATTTTCATACAAAATTGTTTTCCCAAAGACCTATGTGTGAAACCACCTCAAATTTAACTTGAATTTACAGAACTCTAAGTTCAAATAAAACCCTCCTCCAAGGTGGAGGGGGAAACACACAAAAATGTGTTCTATGGAGAAAAGATGCAAACATATTCACCTTCCAGCAAGGAATGGAATAAGGATGAAGAAAGGGGCTGGGGAGGTGCTCGGCGTGAGCAGTGCTTGCTGCTCTACCGGATCCCAAGGTCCAGAGGTCAGATTGCAGTTCACGAAAGTCCCAATGCCAGCTCCAAGCTTCTGGCCTCCACGGGTACCCACAGGCCCCTATACACACATACACGTATGCACACAGAAACACATATAAATTAAAATAAATCATTAAAAAAAAAAAACATAGATGAGAAGTGGGACCCTACCCACAACAAAAGACACATATGGGATGAGGAAGGTTACAGCCAGAAGGGGCAAGAAAAGATGACAGACCACAGTCAAGGCTAACTACAAGTTCTGGCTTAAATGCTGATAGTGAGTATCATATGAGGAGGGAAAGAAGTCTACTGGAATATCAGGATGAGGGCTCAAGCGCAGAGAACCTCAGCTCTCTATAGATCTGGGGATCTAGAAATACAGAGCCAACCATGTCACAGACAGGACACAAGAAACTAGAGGTCAGTGTCTCTGGGTCTCCTCAACATCACATCAGGCCAGATGGAAGGACAGAGAAAAGAGGGACAGCTTCAGGAGTTTTAAGATCAGAGTTTCCCAGAACTCAAGAGAATGGCAAGAAGGGAGAAGTTATAATCACTACGGTAGCAACAAACAGTGAAGAACGCCAATTGCCAAAAGAAGCAGGAGCCCACAGTGGCACAGGGAGCTGACTGGAAGTGGCCACCTCAGAAATCAACCTCAAGAGATCTGGACTGCACAGAGGAGTCCAAGAGCACGGGATCCAGTTTAACTCCCGTGCAAGAAATCAATCCCCAGATGCTTGTATAGCCCAGGAACAATGCCAGTGCAGACAGAGTTGAAAATCTGAGGCAGCTGTAGGTACAAGGTTTCCAAGAAGTCAAGAAAGGGGAGCCGGGCGGTGGTGGCTCCCAGCACTTGGGAGGCAGAGGCAGGCTGATTTCTGAGTTCGAGGCCAGCCTGGTCTACAGAGTGAGTTCCAGGACAGTCAGGACTACACAGAGAAACCCTGTCTCGAAAAACCAAAAAAAAAAAAAAAAAAAAAAAAGGGGGGGGGGGGGGTGGGGGGGCGGGGGGGCAACCAGAGAAAAGAGCCAAAGAATTCAGAGCAGATTAAATGACATCTACGAAGTAAGGATAGGGAGGACTGAGAAAAAAAGGTACCTGACATCCTGGGTTTGCTCAAGTGTAAAGCTAGATCACACACTGAAACAGAAAATGGAAGCGCAGTGTGGATCTATATGTCTGTAACTCCAGCACTACAGAGGCTGAGGTGAAAGAATGAGCAGTTCAAGGCCAGACTGGATACAGTACAATCCTGAGCCAGTAGGACCACCTCAAAAAATGGTGGGGACTAGAGTCAGGGAGAAGAGGCAGACAGATATGGAAGACTAGGACTAACTAGTTAGAAATGATGACGAGAAAGCCATTTGAGAGGATACAAAGGCAAATAGGAGGATCTGCCTAAGGCAAGAAAGGACACAGTGTATGTTCCATAAATGGGCTACAATTTGCACCAGACAGACCTGTGTCTGGCAGATCTTTGAAGAATACTTAGGCCTCAGCTGATAGCAACTGCTCTACCAAGCAATGTTGCCTCTCAGTCACACATCCAGCTAGACATTTTCCAGTCCTCCTTAAAGTTATCTGAGGACCATGAACTGAGTTCTAGCCTACAGAACACTGAAACCCTCCCTCATAAGCTTGTGCAGGCTCTGACCACGGCCTTCCAGTCCAGAAGAGCATCTAAGAGAGGTCCCATGGCCTAATTGTGGCAAAAAGGAAAGCAAGTATCAAGACCTTGCCAAGGAACACCCAAGCAGTCTGTAATACACCCAAATACCCACAGATAGAAAAAAGCACCCCACACTCCAACAATGAAACACAAGTCAACTATTGGAAGTGGGGGAAGGTAATAGTGGGGAGGGGGGGTGCTGGTCAGTGGTGGCATATACCTTTAATCCAACACTTGAGAGGCAGAGGCAGGACAGCCAAGGCTACACAGAGTAACCCCATCTCAAAAAACAAAAACAAAAAAACAGCTTTTTTAGAGATACATACAACCACATAGACAGGTCTGGAAAACAAGCCATGCCAAAGATGTTAGATTAAAGGAGTATCATGGAGAAAAAAAAGAGAAACATCATGATAGCCAAGACAGCTTAGAGTGTTGAGGGTAATAGCAGTACAAGAGGAGACTTGGCTACCTTCATCCAGTACTATCATACAGTTTTCATTCTGACATGATTCAATCAACATATCCAATTTTTAAAGGGAGCTTTTAGCCTGAGAACATGTCTAGCATTGAGTCACTGAACAAACCCAACACTTGTACTCCTCCGTGAGCATGACAGCCTATGAACAAATACAACTTAATACATTTGTTTACAGACTGTGACTGAAATTGAAAACAAGCATGGTCATGAATACCTGCTACAGACTGGCCTGTGGTAAACTGCTTGAAAAACTAAGATCTTCAAGACTGAAACTGGCATCACTTCATTCATGACTCAAACAGTGGATGGTTGTAGCAGGGTCTCCTTGAGGTAAAGCCTGACTTGGCTTTACAGAACTAAGGTGATCCTGCTGGGCAGCACAGATAAAATCCTTACAAGGAAAGAGAGAAACATATTAGCAGCTGGCCCAGGTATGGCAGTGGCAGTACACCTGACAAAGCAACTTAAAGGACTTATTATGAGGAAGAAAAAAAAAAAAAACACTTATCAGCATGGTAGTGCACACCATTAATCCCAACTCTTGGGAAGCAGAAGTGGAAGGGTAACCACACACATTCAGGGTGGGTCTTCCCATCTCAATTATCCCAATCTAGATCCTTCTCAGAAATGTCCATGACAGGTCTCTTGGTGACTATAGCTCCTGCCAAGGTGAAAATCACTATTAATCACCAAAGGAGCGAAGGAGAGCCCAAGAAAGGAAGGGAGAGCAGAAACTGCAATATATACCTAAGTCCAAGAACAGGGCAAGCCATGCTGATAGATCAGCGGGCTGAGGGACTCCAGGAGTTCAAGAGCCTGCTTCCAAGACAGCTAAACCCACCAGACTCTGTTGCAACACTCATCTTGAAAGCAGGGATACACTTTTCAGTTAGGATTTCAAGTGAAAGAAGCGCCTTCTTTCTTACCCTGCTGGTAGAAATTAAAAACACCTCTCACAAAGTCCACACCCACAAGGTATTTATTCTAAGAATTAAAAATACAAAAGTTCAGGAAGACGGGTATCTTCCTTCGTACTACTACAGAAATTAACCAAAACACCCTAAAACAAACTCTTATCTCACAACAGCTTTCAAATAACCAAAACAAAGGACTTTTCTAAATATTTAAAATACATTAGAAATTTGCAAAAAAATTTTAATGACATAAGTAAATGCTGACAACATTGGCTTGCTTTTAAAAATTACAGTAAGTGGATAGAATTGTAGCTCATGACAGAGTCTGGTATGCCTTAGGCCCTGGGCTTAATTCCAGCAGAGTTAAGAAATAATAAAAATAGTAATTAAATTAAAACAAGTAGCCAGGCTTTGTTCTCAGTATGAGCCCAAGTGTGAAAAACAAAAGAGGAAAGCTAGGTGTGCTGATGCCTGCCTGTAATCGCAGCACTCACAAGCAGAGGCAGAGGGTCAGGAGCTCAAGGTCACCCTCAGCTACATACAGGGTTCCAGGCCAGCCTCCATTATTTGAGTCCTGGCTTCAAAAAGAAGGGCAGGAGGAAGAAGAAAGTATGCACACAGAGCTGAGTTTTACTCCAATGGCACTAACAAGGCTTTGAACTCTTTGAACGCCCACAACTATAAACAGTAATAACTTATATCCTGGGATGGTAGAAAGATCAAACAAAAATGTGTTTTGATAACATCATTGCATGCGTTTAATGTGAATGATTATTTATCACTCAAGATATTCTTATATTTACATGACTAGCTCTTATTTTCCATTTAAGCATAGGATGCCAACTGCACGTATAATAGGGATGACGTCACCCTCTTGTGTACCGTATGTAACCAGTCTCTCCCTCATAACAGACAGGCCAATATGACCAATGCATTGTTTTAGGACATTTATAGAAAGATTGAGTTGAAGATCTTACTAACATGACTCCCTTACCCTTTGCACTAGTGTTCAAACCTAGAGCTTTGAACACGCACCCCACCACTGAGCTACACTGCACCCCAGAATATTTGAATATTTCAGCAGATATGCGTCTCAATTCTCCATCAATAAAACAATTAGAGCTCAATAATCATTTGTTGTTCTATTATAGTGTTGCACTACTCCAGTTATTCATCTGTAAATTATACTACCAATTCTAAGCACTGCAATATTCTGAACTCTAAGTGGTTTATGAATGGGCCCAAACTCTGGTACCCATTTCCCATCCCCACTGTATAGACAGAAAATGAGATTTCAGTAACTTAAACATAAAACTTACATATACATAAAAATACATATACATTAAAAACTTACATATACAAAAATACATATATAAAAATTACAAATGCATGAATACGTAAAAAAATTAATATAAAAAGTAAATTTCTGGGCTGGACAGGTAACTCAATGATTAAGAGAACTGCTCTTCCAGAAGACTGGGGATTCCTAGCACCTATCCTAGGGGTCACAACATCTGCAATTCCAATCCCAGATGAGCTAATGCCCTCTTCTGGCCTCTGAGTGTGCTGCATGCATAAGGCACACAGCCAGAATGCAGGCAATACAACAATGCACATAAAATGATGAAAAAATAATAGTAAAACAAAAAAATAGATTTCACCTCCCCCCCCATCAAAACTGAAAAGCCTTGACATGGAAATGATTGCACTCACAAGTGCTATTGAATATTCTTAACGGCTTCCGTATCCACAGAGAGCAGATCCTTCCCCAGGTGTCACACAGCACTTCCCATGATACCCACTCTGAACAGTTACTGGAGAGAAGAACACTATCTCCTGAGTCATCTCAGGCATACACCAGTGACAAGAATTCATGCAAATGGGCTTGGAGGTTTGTTGCTGTTCTTGTTTTGCGACCCTCCTCCTTGAGAGGAAAGAATGTTTGTTTCCTGGATTTTTCCAATAGGGTCTCCCTATATACCTCTGGCTAGCCTATACTATAAAGACCAAACTGACCTTGAACTTGAAGAATTAATAGCATGCTAACTTTTACCCACTAAGGCCTATTTAAAACATGAAACATAAAAACAAGCTAAGCATGTGAAACACACACACACATAAAAGAATCTTCTCAGATGATTAAAGTTCAAGCTTTTCAGGACATGTCCACACAAGCCCTCAGCACTCCATGAGACCATCTCTGACGTCGGCTGCAATGCCTGGTAAACGACCTGGCTGGATCAATCAGAACTCAGCTTCTACCTACAAGCAAATGTTATTCTCATTCTCATTTTCTTTGAAAAAAAAAAAAAAATCAAGTAAACCTGAAATGCGAAAGAACTGAAAGGTTTTGTTGTTGATGATGCTGACTTGTTGTTTTCGGTGCTAGAAGTTGAACTGAGGACTTCTTGAATATTATTAAGCTACACCGCCAGCCTCTGAATGAGCTATTTTAATTCTCCTCCATGCTGTATGGAGTAGCGGATGTCAATGTCCCACCTGCCCACTCTGCTCTGTGAAGATGTACCAAGGCCCCCACGTTAATGGAGAGAGCTTCCGGTACGCCAACCACATCAGCGCTTTAACAGAACCGGTCCATTCACCCGGGGGGAAGCCGAAGGTGAGGTTGTGAAACTTGCCCCCGGGTTACAAGCACATAAGGGGCTAGGGAGAGGTTGGGGGTCCCAGGCAGTTAACCCTGAAACCCCTCACTACTCTGCAGAGCGGTGGTTTCCCACGCATCCCCCAGGGCTGGCCTTGGGAAGTCTTGTCCAAACGCGAGACGCGCGTGCACCCGGCCGCAGCAGACCCTCCCTGAGCCCGCTGGTGATTCAGGAAAGCCCGGGACCCTTAGCTGGGCCTGCAGGCTGGTCACCAGCCAAGGCTTCCTTCAGAAGGCGCCACATGCGGGTCTCTGGAGAGCGGGTCCATTGTGCACGCGGGCCGCCGCGCTCCGCTTCCCTAGGAGGGGCCACCGCCGCGGCCCAAGTAAGGGCCGCCGTTGGACCACGAGCTCAGCTCCGGACGTGCCGCGGCGCCCCCAAGTCCCGTGACCCCCCCCCCCGGCCCGCCGCCCTCTGGTCCTCCGGCCCCCTCGCCGCCCAGCGTACTTGGTTTTGAGGCGCAGTTGTTCCTCAAATTGCTGGGCAGAGCCGACTTCCACCACTGCCACGGCCGCCTCGGCTGCCTCAGCCGCCCCCGCCGCCATGCTGCCTCCGCCAGACACCAGCAGTCGAGCGCCGGAGGCTCGATAGGGCGGGACAGACACGCGAAGAGGCTGCGCACGGGGAAGCCACGCCCGCTGAGGTCGAGAGCCCACCCCTGCTACACTATACCACCCCCTCCGGCACTGAAGGTCACGCCCTCGGGCCGGAGAATTGGAAGGCTTGGAGCCACCACCGGAGACTCTGGGTTTAGCTAGCAGAGTATCCCTGCTTTGTATTGGTGTGCTAACTAGCCAGATGCCTTGGCCCCTGCCTGTTGTAGCTCTGGAGCTCATAAACCTACACTAGGAAGGGATGTAAGTATGTGTGCATTGTAGGTCAGAGTGAAGTCAGACTAGAACATTGGCAAACTGAAATCTCACATGAAGTTGCATAAAGATGAACTAGGAAGTCTTAAAACTAAAAGACAATAGTGTCTGAGCACAACCCTGATAGTCCTTATACCTCAGTCCCGAAGGAAACTCGAACTCTTCCGAGGTGCCCTCTGAAACCCAAAATCAACCCTTCAGTACAACCCTGTGACACCTGTTACCCGTTGCAGCCTTGACACGGTGAGGCCTAAATGGCCGCACTGCCTCTAAGAACCATTAAGCTCCTTTTTAGAATTCCTGCATCTTCCCACCCAGGCTCAGCCTCCATAAAGCTTCCCTGTATGTGCAGTGACTCTCCAGTGGTATCCTCTCCACACCCTTTCCCACGCTAGGGCAGGAAGAGTCCCTTAAGTTTGAGTCCAGCCTGGGATATACAGTGAATTCCAGGCTAGCCTGAGTAACAGGCTACTGTGAGTGGCAGATTACATATTGAAATATTTTGGATATATTGGGAATTAAACATTTCCTTTTATCTTTGCTCACTGGGCCTTTAAAGCCACAGGAGAGTCACTTGCTGTGGCCACTCCTATATCCTATTGGCAGCCCTGCTCCTGTGATTATAAACAGTCCTAGGAGCTCCAGCCTCCTGCCTCCAGCCTCATGTCTACCCGGATGCTGCCATGCTTCCATCTTGATGATAACAGACTGAACCTCTAAACCTGTAAGCCAGCCCCAAGTAAATGTTGTCTGTATAAGAGTTGCCTTGGGGCCGGGCGGTGGTAGCGCACGCCTTTAATCCCAGCACTCGGGAGGCAGAGGCAGGCGGATTTCTGAGTTCAAGGCTAGCCTGGTCTACAGAGTGAGTTCCAGGACAGCCAGGACTACACAGAGAAACCCTGTCTCAAAAAACAAAACAAAAAAAAAACAAAAAAAAAAAAAAAAAACAAAACAAAAAAAAAAAAAAACAAAAAAAAGAGTTGCCTTGGTCATGGTGTCTGTTCACAGCAGTAAAACCCTAACTGAGACACAAGGTTTTATCACTGGGAGACAGTACACACATTATCTTTGTATCTTGATACACACACCCCTCTATATTTTGAAACAAGTTTTCATGTAGCTCATGATGGCCTAGAGTTGACTATGAAGCCAAGGCTGGCCTTGAACTCATGACCTGCTTGCTTCTACCTCCCAAACGTTGGAATTATATGTATGTACCACCTAGTTGATAATAAACTTACTTACTACGTGTGCCTAGTTGATAATAAATTTATTATTGTTTCTATTGAAATACATTCTTAAGGGGCACAGGCTGGCCTCCAATTTGCTGTGTAGCTGAAGTTTGTTGTGCTATGCTGTTCCTCCTGCCACCTTAGTACTGGGGTTACAGATATGTGCCCTGAGACCCAGCAGTTTACTTTTCATATTAAGTATATATGAACCTACACTTTTGAATATAGAGTAGGTTGACTGAAAACAAAAGCTGTAGAACTCTTTGGAGGTAAAATGCATGAGAAAGGAGAAAACCATGTTGCAAAATTAGGATGGGGGGTGGGGCAGGACAGGAATCCCAGCTCCCAGAAGGCTAAGGCAAGAGAATCAAGAGTCTGAGCTTCCCTTGTGCTACATGGTAAGTCCCAGCGGCTCTGGGCTTCAATATGAAACCTTGCCCTAATAAAAGAATAAGAAATAAAATAAAGACAGGACACCACTCTGATTACTATATTTAAGCAAATAAACCATATAGCTGAATGTGGCATAGAGAAAGGTCTCCAGAAAGTTCCCCAGAGTTCCAGAGCTTGCTATCCAAGAACAAGAGCTGGGGTGCAATGGGAGGCCCTTCATTCTCCAACCCAGCAGTTCCCGACCTGTGAGTTTCGACTCCTTTGGGATCACATATTGAAGAATGAAAAATTATAAAAATCATTTTTATAGAATATATACATATATAGATGCCTTTCAAGTTCTTTTAGGGACATGGAAAATTTTCTCTGAAACAAGCCAGGCCAGTTCCAGGAACTGGCTGTAAGGAGTGAAAGTCATTCAGGTGGTAAAAACACAATGACAGGACTGTGGCTTTACAGCTGGAGCTAGTGAGAATAAATAGTTGATAAATGACAAGGTAGGGCAGTGACTTGGTGAAATCACATTTTTGAGAAAATGATTGTACTGGGTAATTTCCATGGCCATTAACCTTTTAGGGTGGGTTTCTTTGGAATGTATTACTATTCTCATGTTATGTATCCTTGGCAACCTCTTACCCCCTCCCCACTCCCCTGGTTTGTGGTTTTGCTCTTTAAAAGACCCTGGTACCCATCACTCAGGGCCAAAAACCCTGCTCTTGGAGCTAAAGAGCTTGTCGTTTTTGACCGCCGGCTCCTCCCCTAATAAACCTCTGCTGATTGCATCCAGGTATGGTTTCTTGTGATTTTTGGGTGGTCGCGATTCTGGAGGCTTGAGGAAGGGTCTCCCGAGTATGGGGGTCTTCAATATCAAATATCCTACATATCAGATACTCACACTATAATTTACAACAGTAGCAGATTTACAGTTATGATGTAGCAATGAAATCATTTTATGGTTGGGGGTCACCACAACATGAGGAACTGTAAAAGAGGGTCACAGCGTTAGGAAGTTTGAGGAGCACTGCTCTGTACCTGCTTCTGCCTATCTTCAAAGATCTCAGACTGCCTCTGTCACATGAAATTAGTAAAATTGTAATTTAGCAAGATGTGTTATAGAATTCTTTCTTTAAAGGGGTGTCACCCCGCTTCTCATCTGGCAGATACTAGCTGCAGAGGAGCTCCCACTTTGGGAAAACTGCAGGAAATTATAGCCACCTGTGGCCACGGACCAACTGGGTTTACCTGAAAGTGGAGTTGGAAATGAAGAAAGGGACGGAGGGTGAGAAAAGATGGAGCCAAGACAACTTATTTTGATCAAGGCTCGAAGTTTAATGTTCAGCTCTCAATTAAAAGGGAAAGCCCCACCACTGAACCCCTTCTTGCTTCAGCCAAAGATGGGTGAGGGCACCCATGCTTGGTCACTGCTGGAGATGGGCAAGGGAACCCATCCTTTGTCACAGCAGGAGGTGTCTCAAGGCAAACTCAGCGGGCAGTTATTCTTCTAAGCTGCAGGTACAGCCAAGGGTAACTTCACCTAGATCCTATAATTTTTGGTCTATTATGGTAAATGAGGTCTTTCGGGCCTGCTCAAGGCTGGGGGGAGGACACAGGAAATCTCCTGGGGAACTCTCCAACCACCCTTTCTGCAGTGACCTCTGCTAATATTGATAACCCAGAAGGCCAAAGGTGACTTCATGCCTAGAAAATTCTCTGACTTCAGCGTCTAAGACTAACAAGCTCCAAGCTGCGTTTTAGAAAGCTGTTACAGCTCTCTATAGATCCATGCTGGGGAAGGAGGTAGAGGTTTTCTACCTCTCAAAGCGGTTAGACGGAGTGCATATTCAGACTCCCACAAGCTGCTAGACCACTGCTCTCACCCCATTTATAGCCAAGGAAACTGACCACCCACAGCAGCAAGGACAGTATCAGGATCTCCCCTCTAACCACTGCAAACTCTCCTCATCTCACCGATCTGAGAAGTCAAGCCCTTCTGACATTGGGGAAACACCAGCCACTTTTAGGTTCAGTGGTTTGGGCCTGTTCAGAACAACCCACATTTATAGTGTGCTGGCTAATTTTATGTCAGATTGACACAGGCTAAAATTATTTGAGAGGTGGAAATACCAATTTTTAAAATGCTCCCATAAAATCAGGCTCTGTCTGGGCAGTGGTGATACATGCCTTTAATCCCAGCACTTGGGAGGCAGAGGCAGGCAGATTTCTGAGTTTGAGGCCAAACTGGTCTACAGAGTGAGTTTCAGGACAGCCAGGGCTACACAGAGAAAAAAGAAAGAAAGAAAGAAAGAAAGAAAGAAAGAAAGAAAGAAAGAAAGACAAAGAAACAAAGAAAAGAAAAAGGAAACCCCCAAAAATAAAATAAAAAATAAATAAATAAAATAAAATCCGGCTCTGGGCAAGCCTGTAGAGCATTTTCTTAGTGATTAATGGGGGAACGCTCAGTCCATTGTGGGTGGTGCCATCCCTAGGCTGGGGGTTCAAGGTTCTATAGGAAAACACACTGAACAAGTCATGTTGAGCAAGCCAATAGTAGCATCCTTCCATGGTCTCTGCATTAGATCCTACCTCCAGGATCCTGTCCTCTTTGAGTTCCTGTTCTGGCTTCCTTCAGGGATGAGCAGTGACATAGAGCTGAGTTAAACAAACCCTTTCTTCCTAACTTGCTTTGGTCATGGTGTTTTATCACAGCAATAGTAACCCTAACTAGTTGTTACTATTGTAAAGGACACTTGGCTTTTCTCTATGCAGGTGGAAAAAAAAAATAGGAAAGCAAGAGATTGGAGCTGATCTGGGCCTGTGTCCCTGGAGAGTCATTCTGGGTACAACACTCACTGGTGTCTGATGCTTTTTTAGGAGCTGGGATTCCTACCTGAACCTCCAACTTCCTCTGGTAAGATGTTATCCTGTGCTATTGGATTGGTCTGGCCAGAAACAGCCCTCCCAGCACAGCAGCTGGTTCTAACCTTGCAGATTAAGACAATGAAGCTGCCCCAGGAGCACTCTGAGATACTTCTGGAGCTTGGAAACAAGACCTGGGATTCTGGCCAGGGAGCTAAAGTCCTTACCTAGGAGGGAGAATGCATCAATGAGGAGGCAGCCAAGGAGCTCCATCTTGTGTTTGCAGTCAACTGTGGGACATATGCGTGTGTGTGTGTGTGTGTGTGTGTGTGTGTGTGTGTGTGTGTGTCTGTGTGTGTGTCTGTGTATGCACATGCACATGCAAATGTTCTCGTGGAGACTAGGGGACAACCTTGTCTGTAGGTCCTCAGGAGCTGTCCACCTTAGTTTCTGAGACAAAGCCTCACTGACCTGAATGAAACTCTCCAAGTAGGCTAGGCTGGCAAGACAGCGAGCCCCAAGAATCTAGATGTCTATTTCCTCATCTCTAGCCCCAGCACTGGGATTACAAGCGGGCCCCCACAGCCAGCATTTTTCAAGTGGGTTCTTGGCATAGAATGTAGGCCCTCAAGCTTACAAGGCAAGCTCTGAGCACCTGACCACTGAGCTGTCACCCAGCCTTCAACTGTGTTGGAAACTTGCAGGGGGGCAGTGAGTCGCTGGGCTGGACAATGACAGCTGATATTACTGCTCCTAAACAGTCAAGCGTCTTTATAATTACTGTCGTTAGTACAGTGTTTTAACCAGCAGCTGTTAATGGTTTGTCATGCATTCCTATGGCCAAATCTTACCCAGCATGCACAGTGCCAGGACTGTGAGGCCACAAACAAACCGTTCTGCCGAGGACCATACCTGGTCAGCCGAAATGAAGCCTCAAAGTCCAGCTCCCTTCAGTGGGTAGAAATCTGTAAACCCTACCTAGAGAATGGAGAATCATAAAGGGATATTGGGGGAATTGAGGGAGGAGAAACTGTGGCACTGAAAAGGGCTGCCACTCAAGTAAAATGGCCAAGGTTTCCCTTCTTTTAAGAGAGACTCTTAAATTCCAATTACTCCGCCCCCAAAGACCAGTTGAGAATAACCCCAACTGGAGGGAATTAATTTCCTTAGGAATTTCACTGGTGCGAGATTAATGGAGCCCCCCGCTGAGCAGCGGTAAAGCTGTTAGTGCAGGATTTGCACCTGAAGGATACATATTTTAATTTCAGTTCTCAAGCTGCGATAACATCTTGTGAGCTACCATAAAAGCATAAATGAGCCCCAATGAGCCCTGCAAGTCTGCTGGGGACTTGCAACACACAGCTCCCCAGGAGGAGCCTGGAGCCCACTTGGCCCAGCAGGGTTTTGTCTCACCCACTCCCCGCTTCAAACCCCATGCTGCCCACCAATTTGGGCACAGGGAGAGGCAGCCTGAGCTCTTAGGTGGGAAAGACCTGAACGAATCTCCCTCTTCCAGAGTCACTGGAAAGGTGAAGATCAGGTTGACCCAGCCAGCCATGAACAGAATCCTGAGGTGGGAGTCTCCTGGAGAGGCTATTCTTGTTCCATGCACAGGTATAGCTGTCCACACAGTGTGTGACATCTGGCCTGAACTAGCAGTGAGGGTGGCCAAAGGCTGAGGTCCTCACATGGCCCCTCCAGAGTCCTATGGGGAATTTTACCCCACAATGGACCTGGGAAGGCAGGTTTTTACCAAACCATGTAGATACACTGTACATTGGCCCAACCATGAGGCCAGACTCCTTCTCCTTAACCCACAGCTATTCTGACAATCGGACAGACTGCCTGCCTGCCGCTCCAATAGACATTTCTGTAGCACAGAAGTGGAAAGTACCTATGAGCAGTCTCTGGATCCTCAGGAGGAGGAGCCCCGTCTGGGGACAAGACAGCCAATTTTGTGGCTCCCTTCTTAGCATAGGTGCTTTTATTGGAGCGCTCGATGTATGGGCTTGCTATAAAGGTTGTTTATGCTGTCATAGCTAGATGTTTATTGGTTATATTTCTGCTGCACTTGCTTGAAAAATAATTATTTCCAAAGAAAAGAAGAATTACATATCCAGTAAACTAAATAAGAATCCGTGTTTATTAGGGACCTCTGACAGCTCCTCAAATGTGAACAGCAACAACAACAAAAAAGCAGGTTTCCAAGCCGAGAATGGACAATTTATGTGCGAGTTTATTTGTAAAACAGATTTCAAGACATACTTCATCTTGGCTGCGCCAATAAAATGTGTTCCATTTCTTTTCAGGAGCAGGTGCTGTCTGATGGCCCCACAATAATCTGGTTTCCCCGAAGAAGGGAAGATGTGCTGGATGAGCGGGCGTATCCTCCACTAGGAGCCTGTGTTGAACACTGGGGCTGTTATGGGCAGGGTTGAATGCTCAGATCCCGAAAGGCCAACTCAGAAAGAATCTTATTAGTGAGAATGCAGCTCAGCAAACTTAACCCAGCTGCTTCAGTTTCCCCTCCCCCAAAGTCTTCAGTTAAACCCATTTCATGGGCCTACAAGCCTTCCATCCCCAGCATGAAACCCCCACCCCCCATATCCTCTCTCTACCCTGGCCCAGAAGGAGCTATGTGGTGTAGAGCCGGTTTCCAAGCTGCAGGTGACATCAGCCTCCACCCTAGACTGGAGAGTGTCTTTGTTGAGCAGATTCTCCAGTCAACCTAGGAAGCTCAGCAAGAGTTGACTTGAACAGCTCCAAGTCTCTGTTGATGCTTGTGGTACTTACCGCTTTTTCTTGACCTATGAAGTTTTAATATCTTCATCAACCCTTCTCATTCTAATCAGCTAAGTACTTGAGATCTTACGAAGCCACCACATCTGGACTGTATATTTGAAAGCATTGCCAGCACAGCGATGGGAGAGATGAGAAAAGGAAGAACTCGCACAGTCGCTGACACACGCATTTCCACACACATAGCTACTTTCCAGGGGTCCATGCCCAAGAGACCACTCCAGACATAACACTGCATTGGCCTGAGCATACAGATGTGCATCCTGTCTTTTCTGAGTCAAAATGTTTTACAGTGTACACAGATGTATTTATTCTCCAAGTCTGTTGAGAGTTAATGTTCTCTTCTTATTTGTAAGTAAGGCTTCTTTCTTTGATTGTTTGTTTTGTTTTTGACAGGATCTCACTGTCTAGCCCTGACTGTCTTAGAACTCACTATGTAGACTGGGCTGGCCTCGAACTCACAGAGATCTGCTCACCTCTGCCTGCCTCATCCTCCCAAGTTCTGGAATTAAAGGTGTGTGTGGCAGCTGAAATTTTTGTTCCTTATCTAAGAAACAAGGACACAGGTAAACTAAACCCACCCTTGTCACAGGCAATATAGCATCTGTAGTAGCTTGAATCAGGAGTTTCCCAAAAGCTCCATTGTTGGAGACTTGCTGCCCACTGATGGGCTTTAAAAATTGGCTAAAATAACCCTGTCATGGATTCCAAATATGATGCATGGAGAGGTAGGTCCCAGAAGTGGAAGTGTTCAATGGGGATGTGCCCTGAAAAGACATCCCCTATTCCTAGTCCTTCTTTGCCTCTCTCTGCTTCCTGGCTGCTACAAAGTGAGCTGCTATGCTCTGCCATGACCCCAGCCCCACCATGACGCACTCTACCTCACCAAAGGCCTCATAGCCATGGCCCCAGTGGACCACAAACTCCAACCTCTGAAACCAAGAAAAAATAATAAATCTTTCCTGTTTGGATTTTTCCCCACTCAGGTATTTATCATAACAACAAAAGACAAACTAACACCGCCTGTGGAGCTAGAAGTAATTCCTTACAAAGCTGAGAAGCTCGAGCCAGCCAGACTCAGGCTAGTAGCTCAAAGAGTTCATGTTTTTGCCAGAACCTTCCAGATGTAGGGTCCTTGCCAGCTACTTGAATACACAAGTGTGATGGTTTGTATATGCTCACCCAGGGACTGGCACTATTAGAAGGTGTGGCCTTGTTGGAGGAGTAGGCGTGTCACTGTGGGTGTGGGCTTTAAGACTGGAAGCCAGTCTTTTCCTAGGGACCTTCAGATGAAGATGTAGAACTCTCAGCTCCTCCTGCACCATATCTTCCTGGATGCTATCATGTTCCCACCTTGGTGATAATGGACTGAACCTCTGAACCTGTAAGGCAGCTCCAATTCAATGTTGTCCTTTATAAGACTTGCCTTGGTCATGGTGTCTGTTCACAGCAGTAAAACCCTAACTAAGGGGCGGGAGAGATGGCTCTGTGGTTAAGAGCACTGACTGTTCTTCCAGAAGTCCTGAATTCAATTCCCAGCAACCACATGGTGGCTCACAACTGTCAGTAATAGGATCTGACACCTTCTTCTGGTATGTCTGAAGACAGCAACAGTGTACCCACATGCATTAAATAGATTTTAAACAAAACAAAACAAAACAAAACAAAAACCCTAAGATAACAGGCTCCTTGTCCAAAACTCTCACTTGCTGTGTGTGTGCTCAGAGATGCCATCTCCCTCAGTAGATCTCCGAAGCAGCCAGAGGAGACCCAACTTCTGCCCCCCTCCTGATAGCAGAAGTATTCAAAGTAGATATTTATGCTCGCTCGCACACACACACAAGCATGAGCATGCACAGACCTTTACAGTACGGGAATCATGTAGACAGAGGCCAACCAATCAGTCATTGATGCAGACACCGTCCTAGCGTGGAAATCAGATCACTGAGACTGAACTAAGTCCATGACCTCAGTCATCATTGTCATATTCCTCAAACACCCACTACACTCACAAGAGCTTCCTCCGTAATAAACAAGAGATATTTCTCCTGGGTGCAAGAAAAGAAACAATGACTTCTTGGTTTTCGTTGTTTATTTGTTTTCTCCCCCAATCCTCGGGCTGGAATCAGGGCTTCAGCATCCTAGGTAAACACGCCATCACAGAGCTAAACTCCAGCTATTTTACCCTGTGAGAGAGGCCTTCCCAAATAACCCAGGATGTCACTGGACCCTCAATCCTTCTGCCTCTGCCTCCTAGGTACCTAGTATTTCAGGTTTGTACCAGGCCCAAGGAATGCTGATCATTTGCTACTATTAATTACTGTCATCTGAATTTTTGTCCATCCTGAGCTCCCTAGGAGTCCGGTGGGCAGAGCAGGCAGGAATGTGTGGTCCTTAGCCCTCATGCGACATCATGGCCTCTGCAGCAGGGCAGCATTGACTGAAGAAAGTTTGGAAACTCAGGGAGGGAGGCAGTGTCATCAGATGACCTGGGCAAGCAGGAGGTGTTTGGACTTGCTTTACCCACAAGGCATTCCCATGGGAAGCTCTCCAGACTGGAGCCCCACCCTGGACTTAAAAAACAGCTAGGATGTTTTCTGTGGTTTTGTTTTATAAAACCACACTGACAGAATTTCTTACTCAAAGACACAAAAAACAAGCCTCAGGCAAGAAAACCCAAGCCCGTGATGGCCACTGTCGGGTTGGGGGCCTGAGGATCAGCAGTTTGAGGCCAGAGTGGGTAGCATGAGGTCATTTCTCAAAACAAACAAACAAACAAACAAACCAGGCTCCAGGCTGGTTAAGACCTCCTGCTGCTCTTTTAGAGGCTCTGCATTCATTTCCCAGCATTTACAAGGCCCCTTACAACTGTCTATAAGCCCAGTTCCAGGATATTTGGTGCCTTCTGGCCTCATCAGGTGCCAGTCTCTCACACACTGCCTGTATATACTTCCATGCTGGCAAAACACTCATACACGTGAAAATACAGATCAGTTTTCTTTTTAATGAGAAGAAAAAGTTGTGTGTGGTGTCAAACCCTTATAATCCCACTCATGAGGAAGAGGCAGGAGGATCAGAAGTTCAAGGGCAACCTCCATTACTTAGTGAATTTGAAACCAGCCTAGACTACCAAAAAAAAAAAGGGGGGGGGGGAACTCACAGAGCTTAGCAAGAGAGGAAGGAAGGAGATTGGAGTTTTAAGAAGGCAGAGTCCCTAGAGAGATGACTCAGCAGTTAAAGAGCACTGGCTGCTTTTCCAAAGGATCTGGGTTCAATTCTCAATACCCACCTGACAGCTCACAACTGTCTATAGCTCCAATTCCAGGAGGTCTGGCATGTTCATAGATATACATGAAGGCAAACAAGCAATGGGGCTGGGGAGATGGTTCAGTGGTTAAGAGCGCATAGTGTTCCTCCTGAGGACCTGGGTTCAATTCCTAGAACCCACAGCAGGAGACTTAGGACAACCTGTAACTCCAGCTCCAGGGGAATTTAACACATCTGGCCTCTGGACACTTGCATTCATGTGCATACACCTCCCCCCCCCCCCCAACACACACATAATTAAGATAATAAAAATAAATCTTTTGAAAAAAGAATGTACAGCCTCCAATAGCCTGCAGTATGTCTAAATAAATAAATTGCTATGTCATTTTCTCACACTCTCAAGGTGAAGTTGTTACTTCCTAATAATTACACTCTCAGAGGGGCTCTGAGAGGCATCTGAGTGGGAGACAGGGCCCATTACTTGCTTGGGAACAGGTTTTTGTTTAGCCAAAGAAATGTTTCAATCAAACAAGGCACCATCACTATTTACCTTTCTAGGCTTAGAGACAGATGGGGAGGGTCCCCAGATGGGTAGTCTTTTCCTTCATGAAACTGAGGGAAAGAGCAGTGCCCAGCCCACTCTGCTAGGTCTGGTTGACTGTACAGAGCCAGGACAGTGAGTATTCCTCTGGTTATCAAGTTCGCCAGAAGTCTGGCTTTGAACAAGCAGCAGTTGTCTTAGTAGTGAATAACAAGGTCCAGAGTTGCCCTAAAGCCTTGAGGGGTTTCAGGAGCCGGCTACTCAACTCCTCTCTTCCACACCAAAGCAGTACCTGGCCCCATATTCTAAGCTAATTTTTGTTTGGTTTTATTTTTTAATGTTTATGTTGGGGGTTGAACCCAGGGCCTTGTGTGTGCAAAAGCAAGCATTCTACCACCAAGCTATACCCTCAGTCTTGCAACTTTGTATCTAAATTTGAATAGTAACTAGTTTGGGGGGGGGGAGTGTAATTTTATTTTGTATATGGGTGTTTTTCTTGTATGTACTCCCTGTGCTTCATATGTCTGCCTGGTGCCCTCAGAAGAGTCAAATCATCTGGGATTGGAGTTACAGAGGAGTGTGAGCCTCTATGTGGATGCTGGGAATCAAAACTAGATCCCCTGGAAGAGTAGCCTGTGCTCTTAACCACTGAGCCAACTCTCTAGCACAATTTTTTAAAAAATTATGTGTATGTGTGTGGGTGCACATATGTGTGGGTATGTGCACATGTGTGCCGTGCCCTCAGAGGCCAGATTTCCCTGGAGCTGGAGTTATAGTTGTAACCCATTTGAAGTAGATGCTAGAGACTGAACTCAGGTCCTCTGCCAGAGCAGTATAGGTTCTTAGCACTGAGCCAGCTCTCCAGCCCCCAGTTTTATTCCTATTGTCCCAGATTCTTTGACCATCTTCTTAGACAAGTGGAGATCAAAAGAAGTCCTCTCATCAATTTGACGGAAGTCTTTATTTTCTGAATTCTCCATCTTGTAAATCATTGTACAAGTGATATTACAAATGACCAGACCCCTCCCCCCCTTGGGGTAATGAGTCGCAGATGTGTCCCTCGTCACCCAGTTTTCTCTCCTTGAGAATTGGGTTATTATACCATCACTCCTTATCCAGAGCCATTATTATTGGGTATAACTGTATTTACCCTACAGAAATATGTTCTTTTATGATGGGATATAAATATTAACTAACAATGTCTGGCATACCTGGTCACCAGCACAGCTGGGAGAGGTGGGAGTCCCAGACAATCTTGAGGCCCAGCCTTCTACTAAAATGAATGCTCTGTTTTGAAAGATGTGTGTGATCTTTAACATTATTTAACAATCTCTCCAGGAAAGGTTGATCTCTTAGTTACCAGAGATGTGGAATGTGGCCTTGCATGTCTTTGATTTTGTTTTATAATTTTAAACAGTCAGGAAATATTGCATTCTCCAGCAATCAATTTATTTTGATTGATAAAAAGGGGTTAATAAAAACTCCCTTAGAAATAAAAGGAAGGTGAATAGCAATATATCTTTCATGGTGCCTTCTCTCAGCTGTGCATAAAGAGAGCAAGCTCTTTACTTCTCCTCAATAAGTCTTCCCCCCTTATTTTCTATACCTAGTGAGTCATTTATAATCCTTATTATTTCCAACCCACATGCGAACACAGCATCAGTCATATTCCCACATGCTGGAGATTTTCCTTTCCTATGTTGAGAGAGCCGAAAGGCAAAAATACCCCATAATTTACATGAAAATGCATGCCCAAAATGTATTATCCGACATAACTAATGTGACTGCGTATCCTTGCAAGTGAAAAAAAATTTAGGACAAAATATAAAACTCTGCGGTAAGGTTCCCATCTATTCCCGAAACAAAGTGTAACCCAGAAAGTGCAGGGACATGCAGCATTTGACAAATGTCACCCAGTGATTAAAGGAAAGGTTAGGTCAAAGTGGAATATAATTAATGCATTCCACTCAAATATGAAGCAATTGTTTTGGAAGGCACATCTGTGACTGATTAATATTCTTATGTATTGACAGCACCTGTGAAGATGACAGGCTGTGGAAGGCTTGCCTTCTGTGTGCAGTCGGTGTCTACTGTGATGCTGTGGAATGACACAGGAACACACCTAACACATCTTGTACACTCTTATACATCTCCAGTCCACCTCCGTCTTGCATCTTCTCAAATGTTAAATCTGATCTGTTTGGGGTCGCTTTGCCAAGCATGTTTACAAAGACAGAGAATGTTTTAGGAAGTAGCTAAACTCACAAAGGTCTTCAGGAAAGCAGAAACACCACAGGCTGTTGGTTATCCTGAGGTTTGCCATAATGACGTGTTCCTGGGCATAAGGAGTGCGTTTAGAATTTGTAGGAAGTCTCACCAGAAGTGAGACAATGGCATAGGAAGAAAGCCATGTCTTTCCTCAGCACAAGTTTAGGAAGAAGGGCAGCTTCAGATCTAACACTCTTGGATGGAATGACTATCCTGTTTGAGGAGAGAGAACAGAGCCAAAGATTAAGGTAGAAGTGAGCACAAAGTGTGAGGTGACCAGTGTGCATCCCAGCCATTTAAGATGTAGTGATGAAGACCAGCTCAGGTATGCCAGGTCTTCTCATTTAATACTCTAGCAGTATCTGTGCCACGTGGATGCTTATGGCACAAACAGCAGGCCACATTGATAGGACCAATAGAGTAAAGTGGAGCCTGACACACAAAGGGCTCCTGGTCACTGAAGCAATGGCCAGCTCCAGGCTTGTGAGCGAGGGACAGGGAGCAGAGCAGCAAGGACCCACCAGAGAGGAAAGCTCTCAGTAAATTAGCCACTCCTACCCTGGGATCCCAGCTGTACTTCAGGGACAAAGGATGAAAGTGAAGTTGTTTTAAGTTTTCTCCGATCCACTTGTTTTCAGAAAGACCTGCAGCTCAGTAAAAAAGTTTCACATCAGACCAGGAGTCCACAGAAAAGCAGAGAGTAAAAAGGGTATAGTTTACAATCAGGTGTTGTTGCAGCCCAAGTTGCCCCACATTTGGGGGCCAAAATGTCTCAGGCCGCTCTATCAATGTTGGAACCCGCACTGCCAAAAGCTTTGGGGGCTAAATTGTTAGAGCCCGCACTGCCCCAAGCTGCTCTGGTTTGCGTCAGGGTTCAGCAAGAGAGAGAGTGAGGACGTACACGAGGAATGGAGACCAGACAGAGTGTGATTCAATCCTGTTTATTCTTCAGTCTCTCTTCCTAGTCCAAGTCCCAAGTTTTGAGTTCCTAGTCCCTAGTGCCTCCAAGTTCCAAGTTCTTTCTTCCAAGTGCTAAGTGCCTAATGTCTAATTCCTACTTGTTTCTTCTGTCTGCCTCTCACCTTTCATATGTCTCACTTCTAAGCCACGCCTCTAAGTCACACCTTTAAGTCATGCCCTTAGGCCTTGTCTCTAAATCTGATCTCTAAGTCACGCCCTTAAGTCACACACCTTTAAGTCTCACACACCCAAGGGAAAATCCTGGGTATCTAAAACAAGATGTTAACAGAGTGTGCTCAGCTGTTGTAGGCTAATGTAATCAAATCTCTTGTCAGGGTATATGGCTCAAGATGGCTGCAAGGATGATAGCTGCCTTCTGTCGGCTCCCCACAAGGTGTGTTCCTTGATCCTTTTGCAGGCTTGCCTCAATCTCTTGTTTTTCTTCCTACTCCTTCTTTCTTCGTTAGCAAAGAATCCTTCATCACATGTCCTTTCATGTGCTTGCTTTAGCAGAACATCCTCTCTCCTATATCTGCTTCAGCTAAACATTCCTTTGAATTTGCCCCAGCAAAACAGCACCCAGCCAACTTTCCACAGAACCCTTAAATTTCCACTTCAGGGTACTGGTCAGCAAGAGTACCAAGCATCAGATGATAAATGAAGAAATGAAACTTTTGTGCTTTGTTGGTGGGAACGTTACAGTCACAACTGACTTGTGTCTCCAACAGACAGACAGACAGACAGACAGACAGACAGACAGAGCGAGCAGTTACCTGCTAGCCAGCAATTCTTTTTCTAGAAACATACATCAGGTACCTGAAAGCAGAGCTCATCTATGTTTCTAGCAGCACTTTCCCACAATACGGAAAAAAAAATGGAAGCAAGCCAGGTACTAGTGCAGATGAATGCATCCACATCATGTGATTGACCCATAGAATGAATGTGATTCTGCCTCAGGAAGGAGGAAACGTTGATAGGTGCTACAGTGCTGATGAACTTGAAGGCACTTGTACTCAGCACAGCCACTACAAAAATCCAGGTACTCTAACTTAACTCATATTGGGTGTAAACGCTGGTCAGCTTTACAGTTTGGCACGGTGTGGTACACAACTAATTTCTATACTCAATGAGGTAGAGGCAAGAGAATCACTCTGAGTTTGAGGCTAGCCAGGGCTACATAGTCAGGCTTCTCTCTCTCTCTCTCTCTCTCTCTCTTTCTCTCTCTCTCTCTCTCTGTCTCTCTCTCTCTCTCTTTCACTTACAGACTACAAGAAAGGGATCTTGATCAATTTGGTACTTTCTCATTGCTGCTTTTCTTATTTTTTATAGAAAAATTTATTTTTAGCTCTAAATTTTTTGAGAGGCATGTATGTGAGTGCCAGCCCAAGATGTTGGATCCCCAGGAGCTGGAGTTATAGGCAATTGTGAGTCAGGTGGCGTAAGTGTGGGAAACTGAGCACATGCACTCTGCAAGAGCAATAGAGGCTCTTAACTAATAAGCCATCTCTCCAGGCCATGGTTTTTCTCTTATGATTTTTGTTTGTTTGTTTGAAATAGTGTCTCTCTATGTAAACCTGATTGGCTAGAACTCTTTATGCAGATCAAACTGGCCCAGAGCTCACAGAGATCTACTTGTCTCTGCCTCTCAAATGCTGGGATTAAAGGTGTACACCAACAAGCCCAGCCCTGTTTTTTTTTTTAAAGACAGTTTCTAGTAGCCCAGACTAACCTCCACCTCACTATGATGATGACCTTTGATGACCTGATCCTCCTTCTTCCATCTGCCTTCCTGTTTTTAAAATCCCTTCGGTTTCATTCCTCTAGGCAACGCTGATTAATACACTAGGCAAGTACTCCAACACCAAGATACACTGCCCAGCCTTTTTAGAAAATTCAATAGATTCATAAATCCAAAGACTATACCATACCAGGTAGGGAGGGTGTGTAACACAAGATTGTGACAATTCGTCTAGTGAGTACTTGGCTTAAAATAGAGTACTTTACTTTTTTTTTTTTTTTTTTTTTTTTAATTTTTGAGGCAGAGATGCAGACCTGGAACTCTCTACATAGACCATACTGGCCTCAAACTCAAGAGATCCTCCTGCCTCTGCCTCTCAAATTCTGAGATTAAGGTATATGCCACTACTTCCAGCCTGAGAAGTTCTTTAAAATAGGTAAATATCTCCTGGTCTTCTATCAGTAGCCAAAGTTATTTCTTATAGGAACTGAGGTAGAATAGCCACTTGGAGATCCAAGCAACCTAAGGACAGCTTCAAGAACTTCACCACAATGGTTTCCTGTGGTAAGCTCAGAGCATCTCAAAAGAGAACTGTGGAGTGTAGCCAGCTGCCACGTGGTTTAGAACTAGCTGTCCTCTTGATGTGAAGGCTGCCATCGTCTCAGGAAGCTAACACTGCACTAGAACTGGGAAAGGGGATCTTATGGTCTCTGCTCCAAGCAACCTTCTCCACTTCCCACTGGTTCAAACCAGTTCACATGCCCACTGCTAAACAATCACTGCCAAAGAACTGGTTTTATTTTAATTGGTCAGTAAAGCATGGGGGTCTGGGAGCTTTGGCACAGAACAGTTCAGAGATTTGCGGTGGGCCCTGGAGGGAGGGAGGACCTGCACAAGCCCCCGCAGGAACCCTGGCATGCCTTTGGAGAAGTCAAGTGTGTAGTTTCCCTCAAAGCCAGGCCGAGATCACCAATCCCCGACGCCTGTGGCTGTCCCTGCCCCAGGTGGTGTTCCTGTGACCCTCCAGCAAAACCGCGGCAGGGCTTTGCCCATTAGGCCAGATTGAGTATCTGAGTCCTCTTGTACCACAGAGCAAAACTAATAGCTGTCAGACTGGGACGCCCAAAGACAACGCCCAGCGCAGCTTCAGGCGTACCGATTGGTCCGTGAACCCATCTATCAAGAATCAGTAACCAATCACAAGGAAGGAGAGGAGGGCGCGCCTCTCGCGGACCAAGGGTTGCAGAAGCGTGGCAAATCCTAAACAAACGACCTTTGGGACTGACTTTGTGAACCGAGAAGCGACAAGCCAGTCACGGCTTGCGAGGCGTCGACCTGTGGGGGGTGGAAGAATTCTCCCACTTCAGGTCGTAGGAGACTCGGGTTTCGGCTACTCCTGCCTGCAGCCCCTCTGTGAGGCGCAGTGGAGTTCAGGCTACGCCCCACGCCCTCTCATTGGCTTCTCCAGACACGTGGTCGTGTGTTCCCGCCTTCGGGTGGCCTGAGAGGCGGTACGCGAAGCCGCATGGACAGCCTGGCGCCGGGCCGATGGAGACGGCGGAGGATGGAGGAGCTGCCAGCGGCAGGGGACGCGGTAAGCTCCGGGTAGGGCGTGGGCAGAGGGAGGCGGCGCCCTAGCTGGCGCGCGGACGCCTGAGGCGTGGCCCTTCCGGATGACCGGCAGGCTGGGCAGCGGAAGCCTGCTGCCGAGGCGGGGCCGGGGGCGGGGTCTGGGCGGGGCCAGCAGAGGACAGTCCGGACCCTCCCGTTGCGCTTGCGCAAAGATGAGCAGCCTTGTGCTCCCTTGATTTGAATTGTGGTATCCTGAGTGTTATGGAATCTGGTCACCTCTTCTCATAAACAAACTGAAATTCAGAGCCAGGCTAAAAGTGGAAAGCAGAAAAAAATTTAATGCTGAGGAAATCACTCCAAGTCTGACTTAGGAGTCCTGACGTGAGACTAAAGTTGAAATAGTCAAGATTAGCTTAAGCAGTCCGTGTCAAAAGTGTGGTCTGACCAACACTGGCTCAGCATTGTCTAGGCTTCAGTGTTATCTTGTAAAGTGGTCTGGCAGGTTAGAACTGTGTAAAATCTCTGTCCCTGAGACAAGTTTCCCCTTCTGCTGGGATGGTTTCTTTCTTCCAGCGTGATATTCCTAGGGGAAATTACCATTTCTTTGGAATTACCATTGTTTGAATAGCCTGATAGTGGATTAAGGGACTGGTCTCTGTAGAATATCTTCATTTCTGCCAAGCCTATAAATGGAGGAACACTATAAAAGCCCAAGTACTCAGTCTGCCCCACACCTTTGGAGAAGGCAAGGGCAAGTTAAGCATTCCTTGAAGTGGAGGTGGATCTTTGGGTAGGCTAAGCTGGCTGTGCCAGGTGCTGCCCAGGAACTGAGCCTGTAAAGTATCTGACATTGCAACAACCTTTAGAGTTAAAACTAGGTACTTGCACAGTTGAGTTACAAAAAAATATTACCAACAAAACAAAACAAAACACAAGAACACTCAATTGTTGCAGGATATTTGATCACACTCTAAGCTCCCAGGCTGTGTTATTTCCTAGAAAAACAGCCCTAGCACACACCTTTAATCCAAGAGCTTTCAGCTTGAATATTGTAAACAGGATTAAATAAAGTCGGCCATGTTCAATAGGTGGAGCAAGCCACCAGCTGACAGGAAGTGAACATAAAAGTATTAAAACGTCATAGAGAGTAAGAGGAAGTCAGGAAGATGGACAGAGATACACAGGAAGTAGTCGAGAAGGGCACACAGTTTGAGGGGGTCTTTGATGAAGGTGTGGGAAAAAGGGCATGGCCTCTGGGACATCCACTGAGGAGAAAGGTCAGCTGAGTGTTTTCTCTGCTTCTCTGAACAAGGAGACTTTTTTTTGTTCCAGCATCTGGCTCCCCAGTCTTCATTGGTAAAATCTAAGGATTGATTTCCTTACTTAAACTTTCTTAAACTAGAAATTTATTTCAAACAACACTCACTATTTTAAGTAAGTTTATGGTTTTGTGTTGACACTTGTCTTAACAGAATGGTGCTACTCTTCTCAGTGCACATTCCTATTCGGTTTTCACTTTCATTTACTACCTCTTAGTTATAGTTGAGGCTGTCCTCAGATTCTGTTGCATAGATCAGAATGACCTTTCCTGAACCTGCTGCCTTCTCCCAGAGCTGGGACTACAGGTATGCAGCATTTAATTTTCCTTGCTGCTACAAGGCTGTAGACATAATGCATACTGATGTGTCTTTCCAGTCAGCACAACAATGTTACTTTTACTCTTTTAGCTAGGACCTGTCTACCTATATGCCACAGTGGCCTGGAACTTCCTTTGTAGCCCGGGCTGGTTTTGAACTCTCTCTCTCTCTCTCTCTTTTTTTTGTTTTGTTTTGTTTTGTTTTTTCGAGACAGGGTTTCTCTGTGTAGTCCTGGCTGTCATCGAACTCACTCTGTAGACCAGGCTAGCCTCGAACTCAGAAATCCACCTGCCTCTGCCTCCCGAGTGCTGGGATTATAGGCGTGCGCCACCACTGCCCAGCGGTTTTGAACTCTCAATGTTTCTATCTTAGTCTCCCCAGTGCTGGGATTACAGACATTGCCACCTTTCCACCAGCTGGCAATTTTGAGGTTTTGGTTTTGTTTCCTTTTGTTTTGTTTTTACCATAAGAAAGACTAGGGTAGGTGTGGCTCAGTGGTAAAGCTGGTACTTAGTATGCACTAGGCCTTGGGTTCAACCTCCAGCAGCACACAAAAGAGAAAAGGTGGGGCTGGGGAGA
This sequence comes from Arvicanthis niloticus, assembly GCF_011762505.2. NCBI lineage: Eukaryota > Metazoa > Chordata > Mammalia > Rodentia > Muridae > Arvicanthis > Arvicanthis niloticus. The sequence continues at coordinate 104,237,073 of NC_047658.1, read as the reverse complement.
TTAGCCAATGAAATTCTTGTGGTGCAAGTGTGAGGACCCAAGTTCAATCCCCAGAGGTCAAATGAAAACCACATTTATAACCACAAATGCCTCTGGTCGAGACAGGTAGATCCCTGGGGCTAGTTGATGAGCCAGTCTAGTTCATGGTTAGCTACAGGCCATGAGAGACTTTGTCTCAAAAAACAAGATGGATGGTGCCTGAGAAATGATACTCAAGGTCATGCCCTGGCTGCTTCTTAGCCTTTGATCTAGTAATCCAGAGTGACTTTGGTCAAGTAGCTTCTTGTGCAAAGGCTTTCTGTCCTCTCCCTCACTCACCCCTGATGCCTGCATGCAAATACGTTTGTTTGGTTCCTGTAGAGCTGAGAATAGTTTCCAGCTTCTGCCCACAGCCCAGTGGCTCTGTATACTTAGTACCTCTGCATTTTGTGTACAGCTGTACTGGCTAGTATTATGTCAACTTGACACAAGCTAAAGTCATTAGAAAGGAGGGAATCTCAACTGAGAAAATGCCTCCATAAGACTAGGCTGTAGGCAAGCCTGTAGGGTGTTTTCTTAATTAGTCATTGATGGAGAAGGTCCTGGCCCATTGTAGGTAGTACCATTCCTGTGCTGGTGGTCCTAGAATTTATAAGAAAGTAGACTGAGCAAGTCATGGGGAGCAAGTCAGTAGGCAGCACTCCTTCATGGCCTCTGCATCAGCTCCCGCCTCTAGTTTCCTGCCCTGAGTTCTTATCCTGACATCCTTTGATGATGAACTGTGATGTAGAAATGTAAGCTGAATAAATCCATTTCTTCCCAACTTGCTTTGGTTGTGGTATTTTATCATAGCAATGGTAACCCTAAGATGATAGCCACCAGCAGAACTGAGAAAACACTTTGGGCAGAATCAGCATGTGACAAGTGGTTCTTAGACAGAGCCAGTTAGATACCAACTTCTCGTAGTGCTCAGTATCCTGGCCTAGATAACAGAAGTTTCTAGCACTGAGAATAGCTACTGTGGTGGCAAGTGTGATAAATAGATATCTACAGTGTCCCTCTTGGGCACCTACTGTATTCCACACACTGCTGTGGGCATTGGTGATGGGACAGCTTTAGTTAGGTGCACCCTAGGTTAAGTTAGGTTTTCTCTACGGAAACCCTGTGCCTACCATTTGCACAGGATCATAGTTAACTTTTCTATTGCTGTGAAGAGACACCATGACCAACGCAACTTATAAAAGAAAGCATTTAATTGGAGGCTTGCTTACCGCTTTAAAGCCCCCATGACTGTCGTAGTAGGGAGCACAGCAGCAGATAGGCATGGCACTGGAGCAGTAGCTGAGAACATACATTGATGAGATGACAACCATCAGGCAGAGAGAGACAGATACTGTAAAGTGGTATGGGCTTTTAAAACCTCAAAGCCTGCCCCCAGTGACACACCTCCTCCTCCAAGAAGGCCACACCTCCTAATCCTTCTCAAGCAGTTATAAAAAGTCATTAAAATCTATGAGTTTATGGGGGCCATTCTCATTTAAACCACCACACACAGTCCCAGGAATTAAACTGATCTGGCTGTTCACCTGTTGAGGTAGGAAAGACAAATTTCAGGGAGAGACTGGCCCTATGGGGAGGAAGGAGTCACAGAGGTCCTTACTTGGGCCAGAGATGTGCAGGATTTCCATAGAGAGTAAATGGAGCAGTAGGGCAGGGAGGCACCAGGGGTGTCTCCTCTTTCTCTGGACTGAAGTTTTCTAAGGAGTGGTGTTGCAAAGGCCATGTTAAGTTCTGTGTGTGCGACTCTGAAAAGATTTAACAGTTCACACTAGACCATTTGGGGTTGAGTGCAGAGGAAGAGTTACAGGAATGACAGCAACTTTGCAGAGTTCTGTTAAAGACAACTCCCTTGAAGAGCTGCTGTGTGACAGACATCACGACACGGGTTTACGAGTCACATTGCTTGCCCACAGCATTTGAATGTGCTTGCCACCCAGTCTTCCATCCCTGACTCCTCTTAAGACAGTTCCGTTCCAGGCAAGACAGTGGGACAGAGCCAAACTTGTGATGCCCTGATGAGCCAACACATGGTTTCTAGTTCATGAGTTCTAGGGAGAAATGACTGCTTCCTCTTGTAATTTTTCCATTTGTTCTTTAGAAACAGCACTCTAAGAATGTGTTGACTTCATGGTCTTCTGCTTCTCACTTTTACTCTTTGTTAAATTTAGTTTTAAATATCATGATTGAAGTAGTTATCAGCATATAACCAACCACTCACATAAGGAGGGCACAGTTGGGTTTTGTGGCCTCCACAAATGTTATGTACAAGTATGTATGCACTTGTTTTCCTTCCTTCTGGGTGCTATGGTAAATATTTGCTTAGTCATCTAAAGAGCGTCTAGATTCCAATACCAAACGGTTGTACCACTGTACATCCCTCCCCTGGGAACTAGCTCACACATCCTCCTTGCCCTAATCTTTTTGAGGAGATACTCCTAACTTGGTATGAAGTGTGATCTCATTGCTTTTAATATGCATTTCCTGGGCAGTGACAAGCTGTCTTCATGTACTTCCTGGTCATTTGTCTTTTCTTTCTTTCTTTCTTTCTCTCTCTTTCTCTCTTTCTTTTTTTAAAAGATTTATTTATTATATTTCCATGAGTACACTGTAGCTGTTTTCAGACACACCAGAAGATGGCATCAGATTCCATTACAGATGGTTGTGAGCCACCATGTGGTTGTTGGGAATTGAACTCAGGACCTCTGGAAGAGCAGTCAGTGCTCTTAACTGCTGAGCCATCTCTCCAGCCTACTTGTCTGTCTTTTTAAGGACATCCTCTGCCCAAACCTGGGTCCTCTGCAAGAGCAGCAGATGCTCTTAACCACTGGTCCATCTCTTCACCACCATTCCCCTTTTTATATATGCTTACAGAAGTTCTTTACCAGATTCATGGTTTGCAGAAATCCTTTTCCACTTTGAACGTTTGTGTTTTCTTATAAGAAAGCTAGTTGTAACTCCTTCATTTAGATCTAAATTCTATATCCATTAGCATGGCACAGAGCAGGTTCAAAACAACTGGGTTGTTTTGCACTCAGTACTAAGTTCTCAGCACCCTTTGTAGAACAGCTTATTTTCCTCCCAGGAATCACCTTTGCAGCCCTGTTGGAAATCAGTTCTTTGTAAATGGGAGAGTTTTTCTTGGACTTTGAATTGATGAGTATATTCATCTTTATGTTAGGTTTATGTACAGGTTTAAATAGTGTGGTCTGTCATAGCCATTTATCTCCTACCTCTATATCTGATGTAACACTCTTTGGCTATTAGATTAAAGCCTTTGAAATTCATTAATTTAGGAGACCATTAGCTTCCATGAGCCCTCAAAACTCTAGAGCCTTATAAGATAGACTTATTTACCTGACTGTAACATGTCTACCTGATACACTAGCGTGTTCGGTAAATGCCTTGAGTTATAACTGTCTCTGCTTCCAGGATGGACATATCATTCAGAGTCCACGAAGTCACTCAGAATAAACCATTTTTTTTCTTTTAAAGTTGTGTTTTGAAGATCCTTTGCTTGAAGTCAGTGTTGAGATCTGTAAATTGCAATTTTCTTTTCAGTTCGTTCTTTTTGTAGGTTTTGTCTGCTATTCTGGGCCCCTTGAATTCCCATATGAATTTTAGGATCAGCCCTTTAATTCCTGCAGACAAGGCAGCCAGAGCTCTGCCGTGCTGAGGATTGCACTCAGGGCCTTGGTATGCTAGGCAGGTGTTCTACAAGTGAGTGACACCCCTAGGTCATTCTCCCCTTTATAAAATTTTAGTTTGACACAGGTTGGCCTTGAATCTGTGGTTCCAATTTAATTCCACTGGGGTCTGAGAGCGTAGTATGACTTGAATCCTTTCAAATTTATGAAAATGGCCTTTTCCGTGGCCTCAAATGTGGTTGGCTTTTGGGAATGTGTGCTCTGCTGGTTTCGGCTTTTTGTTTATGGTTGTTTTATTTTTGAGACAGGGTCTATAGCCCTAGCTGTCCTAGAACTCATTACATAGGCCACTTTGGCCTTGAATTCACAGAGATCCACCTGCCTCCGCCTCCAGAGTGCTGGGATTACAGGTGTGTGTTGCCACAATTGGTTAGAGTGAGCTTCTTGCATATTATAATTGTTTTTTTTTTCTAATTGAATCTGACTGTGGATGTCTTGTCCCATAACTGTTGATACAGTTAAAATCTTATTTATTTATTTATTTATTTATTTAATAGTCATGGTCTTACCATGTAGCCTGGTTTGCTTGGAATTCACTATGGAGAACAGGTTGGCCTCTAACCTCTAACAGGTTTTTCTTCCTGGCTTTGCCTCCCAAGGGATTTTTGTTGTGGTGGTTTGCTTTTTGAGGCAGGATCTCATATAGCTTAGGCTGACCTTGAATTCAAGGTATCCTGATGTAGTCAAGGAGGACCTTGGTTTTCTAATGCCACCTCTCTGCTTCTGCTGAGCTGGGATTACAGACATGTGTTCTACAAATTGTTTTCTATTTAACCATTCTTTGATCATTTTTTCTGTTTTCCTCCCTGTCTTTGTTTACTGGGCCATTTTTGTTTGATTGTGTGCTATTTCCCTCACTGGTTAGTTAGTTGTGGTTTTCCTGGTTGCTTGTGATCTAGTGTGTATCTTCAGTTTACACAACCATTGTAGGCTTCAGTGAATCACTTCATGGTTGAAGAAGTTTCCTTATCTTTGCTCTTCCATCTGTTCTCCTCTGTTGCAGTACTACATTTTACACTGACCTACACTCTCTGTGCTGTTCCTATTTTACACACCCTGGTTTTAATCTGACGGGACCCTGTTTAGCCATCTGGATTAAAAGAGATCTGCTTGTTGAAGGTGTCAGTTCATAGACTTCTGTTTAAGCAACTATACTTTAAAGAGGTTCCCATGGCAAGAACCAAGACACCATAGATTTACTCACAAAGTTCCATCATAGATGGATTTTTTTTTTTTTAGTCCGTATTTCCTTTTGGAATGTTGAGGGTCAGGGATTTGTTTGCATGTGTGTGTTGGTGATTGGACCCTCGCATCCTTGCTGATTGCATACTTGGTACTCTGATATTGAGCAGAAATATCCTTTGTCTATAATCTACTTTAATATTTCCTCCTGATTTTTTTTTTTTTTGTCAGTGTTAGGAAGTCAAACACAAGGTCTTGTACATGTTAGACAAGAACTCTGAGTTGCATTCCTAGATTACATTGAAAACCTTTAGAGGACAGTTGCTGGAGATAATTATATTCAACTCTTGTTTGTCAAAATATTTCACTCTGTGTGTGTGTGTGTGTATGTGTGTGTGTGCAAGAGAGAAAGAGAGAGAGAGAGAGAGAGAGAGAGAGAGAGAGAGAGAGAGAGAGAGAGAGAGAGAATTCATGCCATGGTACTAGGGACCATATATAGGACCTCACATGGATAGACAAAAGTTCTATTGCTAAACTATATCACCAGCTTCCTTTTTGAGACAGGGTCTCACTACTTTGCCCAGACTGACTTTTAATCTGTTCTGTAACCAAAGCAGGCTTTGAACTTGTGATGTTCCTGCATTAGTCTTCCAAGTAGCTAGGATTACAGTTCCATACCACCAGGTATAGTAGGTCAAATTTGATGGCATCTATAATCCTAGGGGTCAGTGAATCTCAATAGTTCCAAGCATGATATCATGAAGAAAATGTTGACAGAGACAGTTAGTGGGAAAATTGCTCAAAAGTCCTAATAGAAAAATGTAAAAGTAGCCAGAGAAAAAAAAGACACACTGTGTCCTGAGACACAAACATAGGGGCTGTAATTTCACACTGGAAATGGTCCTGCAGAACAGTAGAGTTTTGTCAATGGCAGAAAAAAATCCTATTTGGAATTCTATAGCCAGTGAAAGTTATCTGAACTTCTATTGCTTTTTTTTTTTTTAAGCTCACCAGCCTTTTCTTTAAAAGTGTTTAATTTGCAACTAATTGCATCTAGTGCATTTTTTCATCTCAGGAATCATAACCTTTGATTTGGATCGTGCACACACACATAACTCATGTCTAATATTTTGAGCATATGCAGCTATAGGAACCCTTTGAGTGTTCTCTATGGATAGAGGGGAGGCAGCTGAGGACAAGATGTAGGCTTTAAAGGCACACCCCATGACTTACTGTCAGGCCATGCCTCCTATTAACTCATGAGACTGTAATTCCATTAATGAGGTTAATACCCTCACTGACAATCTCTTGGCACATAGTCCAGGAACATAGTTGTGTGAGGAGAATTCTTAGTGCTTGTGAGAAAATTCTAAGAAAAGAAGACAAGAGTCTTGTGACTTTAGTTTCTTCAAAATGTGGACTTATTCTTGGAATGTATTTTTGGGCTCCTCCCGTGTATAGCAAATAGGAGTGAGTTTACTTCAGATTACTCATTAATGCTTACTGCTATTAATCCTTTTATGCCTTTATGGAGAAACATGTTTTTGCCATGTGTAGATCGTCTTTGTGATTATATACCCCTGGAACTCATGAGAACTTATGTTATTTTTAACCTCCAGAGTATAAATTGTCTGGTGCTCTGGATAAAGTTGGTTATTGCATGAGACTTTAGTTTGCCTCATTTATAGGCTCTGTTCTTCCAGGTCCCACCACTGCTACAATGGTAAATACCTATCACTCCTGTTCCTATCACAACACTGCTGCACTGGGATCAAGCCTCCAGTTCATGAGACTCCGGGGGACATTTAATATCCAAACCATTACAAATCATTATACCTAGCAATTTTTTATTAGTCATATATTGCCAATTAGAGATGTGGTGGTTTGAATAAGAGTAGTCCCTTTTAGGCTCATATGAGCCTAAGTTACCTGGAAGTGGCACTATTTGAAAGGATTAGAAGGTTTAGGAGGTGGTGTGGCCTTGTTGAAGGAAGTTTGTTACTGGGGGAGGGGAAGTTTGATATTTTAAAAGCCCATGCTAAGCCCAGTGTCTTTTGCTCTCTCAGCTGTGGATTAGGATATAGCTTTCAGGTACTGGACTAACCCTCTGAAACTGGAAATAAGCCCCCAATTAATGCTTTTTTAAAATGAGTTGTCTTGGTCCTGGTGTCTCTTTATGGCAATATAACAGTGACTAGGACAAGAAGCATGGATGACATCTACATTAGAAAAAGCTCACCCCAGCCTGGTAGTGACTCCTGAAAGCTGCATTCCTGGAGCTCCCTGAACAGCAAGCAGGGGGTCTACAACAGAGTCTTCTGTTCCCAGCAATTGTTTACTGCTTATATAAACTTGGGGAGGGGCCTTGTATGTCTTGTAACTTTCTGAGCTTTCCAAGTCTTATAAAATTAAGCCTATTTTCTTAGGTTTCTAAAAAGAGCTTCTCTCCAGGAGATATATTTCAATTCATAGGAAATGGCTACACAACATAGGTATACCCAATAAAGTTTAGTCTGAAGGACTTTTTAAAAGTTCGAGCTGGGCTGGAGAGAGATGGCACACAGTGGTTAGGTTAGCATTGGCTGGTCTTCCAGAAGATTCCCAGCACCCACGTGTCAGTTCATGACTGTAACTTCAGTTCTGGCCTCAGTGGCCAGCAGGGGCAACCAAGTGGCACATAGATATGTATGTGAAAAATAAATAAATAAGTAAATAAATAAATAAATAAAATTTAAGAGCTCTTAGTTCTAGAGCTTGCTTCTTCAGAACCCTTGAGCCATGGGGTCCAGGTGGATGAAGAAGTCAATGAAATGCAAAGATGAAAGATAACGTGTAGGTCTGAGTCTGCTATATGTATCCATGGAGGCTGAGGGAGCAGATATAAGGGATGCTGGGGCCAGGGACTGTGTTGTGAGTTGTTGGGTTACATGCTGCTGTCAACAGCTAGTCATCAGTAAATCTGGAACTTCTGTCACCATTTGGTCACCAAGACCACCAGTGAAACACCTGCCTTGTTCATGACCAGAGCAGCCCCTGGCCACCTTTGCTCAGAATCTGTAGCATTCTGACTGACTCTGTTCTCAGGTGTGCTCAAATGTAATGTCGATATAAGAAATCGCCTCTTCTGCCAAAAGCACAAAAGGTTGGAGACTGCCAATTTTAGATGTTTTCTACCTTTTTTGACTAGAATATTTTAAAGATTATCTTAGAAAGAAGTTCAGCTGCAAATACTTCACAGCTAGCTGAAAGCACCGCCTGACTTGCTCCCCAATCTGGCCAGGTCAGCCTTAGTGACCCTTTACCCTTGTTGCAGTCTCCTTAATTCTGTGGGCAAGGGCAGCAGTGTGGAGAGCAGACTAGCCTCTCCTTTCATCTACATCCCTAGGCAGGCCAGGCTCTTGGTCCAGAAATACTAGACTTTAGGATCTTGAGAGGACAGATAATTTTCAGTTCCAACCTGGAGTATTTTTAATGCAGGTTCACAGACTTTGATGTGAATGAACTGGGAGGCTTCAGTGTGCCACATTTACCAATTCTTACTATTATGAACTGGTTTAAAAAGTGTGTGTGTGTGGGGGGGGGAGTAGGTGGGTGAGAAGATGGGACTGGTTTTTGTATCCATTCATTCAATCTGTCGGTAACTTCAGGACCTACCTTTGCTAACACTTGGGAAATTATCCAATAAAGCCAGTAGTCCTTGTCAGCAAAACCACTTAAATGTATTGATGGCTTTAGCACCATCCGAGAAACCCTAAGGGGTCTAACTTAAAAGTGCGAAGATGGAGAGCTGAATCTGCCTGTTTCCCTCCGTAGGATGCAGATTTGATAGCTTATCTGCTGAGTGCCATCCCCAGTGAAAGCCTAATGAGCACTCGCTGATGAGGCAGAGCCCCTCCGACAAAGCCCTTTGCTTTGCCCTTCGGTGGTTATTAAGATTTTCTTTCTCAGTCATTATAGCCCACTCCTCAATAAACAAGCTACTGAGCCATCACCCTGCTCTTTTCTCCTAGAAAGAATCTGCTGAGCTGAGTACCATGCCTTACTTGGATTCGTTTTGTTTGACCATGCTCCTTTTTGGTACAAGAAAATGGTCAGTGGTTCATCTTTGGTTGTGACCTAAGTTAACACTTAACTGACCTAAGTTACACATTTTCCTACAGAGAACAGAGTTCTCTACAGTTACAGAATGCCAGTCCTTTCCAGCTGGGGTCAGATCTATTTTATTATAGATTTGCAGAAAAGCGGAGGGGAGCCAAGGGCCCACAGGAAGACAGCTTTCGCCTGCTGGGGGACCTCCTGCATGGGCGCTGTGTTCAGCAGCCACCCTGGAAGGAGTGTGGGTTGGCTTCTTTATCAGGTACTCAGCACCAAGAGACGTATGTAGTAGGTGTTCAGGGAACACCACTTGTCTGCATGACTTGGGACATGTATTTGACAGAAAAGAAGCAGAGGAGGTCTAGGTGTATGTGTCAAGTTGCTGATATTTTCAAAATGTCGTCTATTTAGGGAAAAACTAGAATTCTGTTGTGTTGTAATGGAATGCAGTATCTTGTACAATTAATACACACTAGAGAAAAGAGGAAAAAAAAAAAAGCAGCCTGGGATTCCAGTAGACCAAGGCAGAAGGATCACAATGAGTTCAAGGCTAGCCTGTGCTACATAGGGAGTTCAGGTAAGTCTGGGCTATGTCTCAAAAAATGAAACCAAATACAAACAAAAAACTATCATCATTAAGTATGTGTTTTCCTATCTGGACTGTAGATTGCTTTTTAGAGTTCTGCTCTTCCTGGACCTTTGACTTTTACAATGGATCTGCCTTTTCCCACAGTGACACTTAAGCCTTGGTGAGAGGGTGTGTCCTGTCTTTGGCTGAGCTTTGACCAGATGTGAGTTAACCAGAATCCACTGCATAAAGACCTTTCTCTGCTGAAGTTTGAGAGTATACAGATGTAGGAGTGTTAGGAATAAGAATTTAGAGAGATTGGATATTATGTCCTTGGGTCTTTTTTTTTCCCCCTGTAACAGCCTATTTAAGTCTTTTGCCAATTAAAAAAAATAACTTCACAATTTTTTCAAAAATTTTATATTCATGATTGTTTACCCACATGTATGTCTGTGTATCATGTATATGCCTGGTATCTGCTGAGGTCGGAAGAAGGCATTGGGTCCCCTGAAACTGGAGTTAACAGGTAGTTGTGAGCCTCTCTGTAGGTGCTGGGAATCAAACCTGGTGTCTTAGTCAGTGTTCTGTTGCTGTGAAGAGACACCATGACCTCGGCAGTACCTTTTTTTTTTTTCCCATTTTGTTTGAGATAGGGTTTCTCTGTGTAGCTCTATTCATCCTGGTACTTGTATTGTAGACCAGGGTAGACTCTGAACTCACAGAGATTCACCTGCCCCTGCCTCCTGAGTGCTGAGATTAAGGTTACATGCCTACCTCACAGCAACTCTTATAAAAGAAAGCATCAACTGGGGCTGGCTTACAGCTTCAGAGGTTTAGTTCACTATCGCCAAGGTGGGTAGCATGGTGGCACGCAGACAGATCAGCCACAAGGCCTGGATTGGGCCCTTGAAACCTCAAAGCTCATCCCCAATGAACAGTGACATACTTTCTATAACAAGGCTACACCTACTCCGACAAGATAGTACTCCCTGATGATTCATCATTCATTGAGTCAATGAGAGCCATTCTTATTTAAACCACCACACCCAGATACTCTAGAGCATTCTAGAAGAGTCTTTTGAGTAATGCTCATGACAAGTGCTTTTAACTCCTGATATATAGTCAATGTAGTTCAGGCTGGCCTTGAACTCAGTATCTTCCTCCTCAGCCTTCTGGTTGCTGGGGTTACCAGGGCATGCCACACATACCTGGCTTTACTATTAACTCTTATATGTAGGGTCTGATCTATATTGGGTTGGTTTCTGTGTGTAACAGGTGCCCAATCCCCAGTCTGTCTTTTCACATTTGAGAGTGAATCCTCTTAGAACCCTTTTCTCCTAAAGACTGTCACACCCATGAATTTTCCTGACTCCATTGTCAAACATCACTTGACTGTAATGGTTTTAATGTAATGTGATAAATGGGAAAGCTTATTTTCCAGCTGTCAGTACCCTTCCATCGATTGTATGTTTGCCCTTAGACCAGTAGTGTACTCTCTTGACAGGGATAATTGTATATTAAGGTTCTCTTAGGCTTTGCCGTCTCCTCCATACAATGTTTTGTATTTTAGGGCTCTGTATTTTCCAGTTCTGTCTCCAGCTAGTTTAAAAAGCACAGGAACAGCCTAGGTCTGTCTGTTCAGACCTTCAGGCTTCAGGCAAGTCAGCCAAGGCCTTTGTGCTTCATTTTCCTCATTCCGAGTTACAGGTGAACTCCTTACCCTCTTCATTGGTGTGAGGATGAAGTGAAGTCTCTCTCTCTCTCTCTCTCTCTCTCTCTCTCTCTCTCTCTCTGTCTCTCTGTCTCTCTAAATACAGGGGCATTTATTAGGTTCTGCTTGCTGTCAGGAGTCGTGTATTATTGCTTTCTCTAAGATCTTCAGAGTTGGGCTGGAGATGTACTCAGTGGTAGAGTGTTCTAGCCCTAACACTGGGAAATGATCTTTAATGTCTTAATCCAAAGTGACTTAGGCTTCTTGTGTGCTGGGTAAACTCATAAAAGCCTAAATCCAATCATCAGCAAGTCCATGGGGTACACCTGTCCTTCCTGCTCCTACCCCCAACTTCAGTTTTTTACACACGTGTGACAAAAGAGGGCTGAGCTGTGCCTGAGTCATCCTGACTTCAGGCCCTTCATTTGTTTCTGATGTCCTTTCAGCCTGGGGCAGCAGTGACAGGGTTGCAGGATCTCCCTCCAGTGGTGCACAGCTGTTGGGCCAGGCCACTAGTCCTTGACTGAAGGCCAAGCTCTGTGTCTGCAGTGGCCCAGGTCTTTGCCAACAAGCCAGATCTCAAAGATCCAAATTTATAAGAGCACCTTAATGAGACTCCAATGTTGCTCTTGGTGATAGTCCCCTCATTACCCATGCAGCTAAAGGCAGAATAATTTAGGCAAGCTCAGAGATGCCTGCCAAGCATGGGAATAGTCATTGCAAGAAAGAAGGGCCTCTTCTGAGTATATTCTTAGTCCCTGCAAGGATGGAGCACCTTGGCAGCTGAGGGAAGGCCTGTGTCCTTCCTTTCCATGAAAGGCCATAAACTTACAGTGATCCTCCTGTCTCTGTCTATCCTCTTTTTGAAAAACAATATTTATATTTATTATTTTTAATTATGTGTAGGTGTGTGTGTCTACATGTGGGTATGTGCATGTGTGTGTAGGTGCCTGAGGAGGTCAGAGGCTTTGGATCTCTTGGACTGAAGTTGTGAGTAGCTGACATGGGTCCTCTGAAGAGCAGCACGTGCTCTTAATTGCTGGGCCATCTCTCCAGTCCCCTCTCCACACCTTTTTATTAGAAACGAAGGAATGAATTTTTCTCTTACTCTTCTCCATTACTTCCTCAAGGTAACCATGTATCCTAGTGTTAGTTGGTCTGCTATTTTGACCATGGTTTGCTAATGCTGTAACTCACCTTCTCTTTGGCAAGCTGGTTGGGAAGTACTGGAAGATCTTACCTATTCAGCTGAGAATCTTTCGAATAATGCTCATGGCTGAATGGGGCTGCAGCGTTAAGATGTCACAGTCTATTTGGCAAGAGCCCTTAAGTTCTTGTAAGGCCAAGAGTGAGAGTTTGAGGCCTAACCTCCAGCCCCTTTCTGCTTGACATTCAGCCAGATTCAATGTGCTGGAGGAAGCAAACCTCTCAAGAGTGCAAGGTCATTTTCCAAATGAAAATGTCATCATGAAGGAGTCTTTGCTTGATGGAAGCCATGCTTTTGCTCTAAATGGCAATCTGTGGGGCCTTATTAATCTCCATTCCCCAGCAGTCCCTGCTCCCTGTGCAGACTGATGGCCATCCAACTGCAGCACAAAGAAACTTCTTTCTTGTAGCAGATAGAACGGAGTGAAGCTGGGGAAATCTTCAGCTACGTTTCCTGTAGCAGAACGTGAGCAGTGGTGTATGTGCAGAGTGTGTACCGACTTCAGGATAAGGCCTTTAGTAAAGCTTCTCACAATACCTTCATAATGAAGAATTAGATCAGCATTACTGCTGTTTTTATGATCATTATTATTTTGGTGACACGTCACTGTGTAGCTCAGGTTGGTCTCAGACTTGCAATCTTCCCGCCTTCTCTTCCCAAGTGCTGGGATCATATGTGTACACCCCTGTGCCTGGAAAATTAGTTTATTTCTTTTATGTTCATTTTTATATAAAATATGTTTTCTTGTGGACTTGGCATCTGTGCATTACTGATCTCTAATGACTCTTCCTGGTTTTTTAATTTTCTAATTTTAATTTTAATTATTTTTTTGAGACTGCTTCGCTTATGTAGACCAAGCTGGTCTTGATCAAACTCATAGAGGCCCACCTGCCTCTCTCTGTCTCTGTCTCTGAGGTGCCAGGATTAAAGGTGTGTACTACCATGCCTGGCTTGGTTTTCTGATTTCTTATGCCCACTGAGCCACATTAACACATGCACTATAAGGGCTTCACTTGGGGCAGGGTTGATACTCCATCTCCTTGCTCTGCTGACTGTGGAGACTGCGCAGTGCTTTCCTGTTGGAGAATTCGAAGGTCAGTTCTCAGTTTTTATTTACTCCAATCTTATAAGCCATGGTTCTCAACAGTGCTGTGACCCTTTAGTACGGTTCCTCATGTTGTGGTGACCCCAACCATACAATTATTTTCATTGCTACTTCATAACTGTAATTTTGCTACTGTTGTGAATCATAATGTCACTATCTGACATGCAGGATGGTCTTGGTGACCCCTGTGAAAGGGGTCATGACCCACCAATTGAGAACCTCTGCTCTAGAGTTTAGAGTAGTAGGAAGGTGGACTTTAGAAGGTGTCTTGGAATCCAGAGCCATCCCCACAGCGGAGCTGCTGTTTGGTCTCCTGGATCCCCAGTCCCTTGTGTATTTCCAGGAGCGCCAGGGTCATGCATGTCCTTTCTGGTTTCTGAAAGGGTTCATCTTGTCAGCCAAGAAGCTATGTCTTTGAATCTCATTTCTGGCAAATTGCTGAGTCTTAACCCCCTCCTCCCTCTGGACTCTTCATTCATTAAGGTCATTTGGGTCCATCACTTTCAATAAAGATAGCATCCACATCAACCAAGTGGTGACCTTCTTCCTCCTCAGGGAGGGCAGCCAGACATTGTGAAGCTCTTCCCAACTCTGGCCCATCACTGCCGAAGTGATCGCCTGCTCAGCTCGCCCCCCCCCCCCCCCCCATCCAGCTGTGCTGCCATGAGGCTGCTGCTTACCTGGTCTGCTTCAATTACTGTTAAGTAATGGGCTCTTTGTGTCTACTTGGGATTTTAATTTTGTTTATATAGCGAAGTGTCTTTTTAGTTTGATGGTAAATATCCATTGGCCTTCATGAAGGCCAGTGGATCCTCCCTGGAAGGGAGCAGAGAGAAGGAAGCTTTCAGCACGGGCAGTCCCAGCACCTGTGCTCCATCAGTTCCCTAAGGCCCAGGGCAGGCCTTCATAACTGCACTACTGGCCACACGAACATGTGTATCAATGTCACTTGTGATCAGCTGTCCATAAACAGCAGAAACGAGAGTCATCTGATCTGCCCTGATGCCTGAGGGCAGAGACTACCTGCCTACCGTGATATCACGGTAAGCTTTTCCTTTTCCTTTACATCAAGGATTAAGGACCCAGACCACCACCTAAGCCACCTAAAGAGTGTTGGATCATCACCATGAGGGAATCCCAAGCCTGCTGGCCTTCCTGTGACAGATGCTTCCCTGCATACAAACTGTTGTGAATAGTTCTAGAAGCATCTTGAATTTTACTGGTAAAACATAAATTCTAGTTTGTGCATGCTTCTGCTTCCCTTTCTAGTGAATCCAGTTATTGAGAGAACAAGGGACTTGCTGTTGCCACTGACTATGTTTCTAATGGGGAAATGAAAACGTGTCAAATGGTGTGGGGAACAGTAATGTTAGCCCAGACTCCTGAGAATTGACAGCAGCCCTTGCTGTGATAAAATACCATGACTGAGGAAACTTAAGGAAGAGAGAGTTTTTTTTTTTTTTTTTTTTTTTAAACTCATAGTTCCAGCTAGGCCTTGTGGCACATACATGCACTCCCAATACTCTAAGAGATGAGGCAGGAGGATCACTGTTTGAGCCAGTCTAACTGGGCTACTTGCTGAGATCTGCCCCACCCCCCATAATACAGGTTTTAGCATCTATTGACAAATCTTGTCTAATTGTCGCTGTGGTGTTCACTTATTGTTAATTTTGTGTTTCCATTTATTAAGTTTGTTCCCTCTTTGCATTTATCAGATTATTTTCAATATGGGCAGGTGCATAGGTGTTTAGTACTCTGAATTGTAACGCAGTGCTGTCCTTAACTTTATTGCTTAAATTGCTCCCACCATGAGGAGTCCTTCATGGGCACATGTGCCCTGTTGACGTGCCCACATCCTTTCACAAGGACTTCCTATGTATTTTGGTTCACAGAATGTGTCAGGATCAGGCTGATGGGACAACTCAGTGTGCCAAGTGTCTTGTCACTAAAGCTTGATTCCTGGAACCTACATGGAGAAAGTTCAGAAGCCTTCTTCCTACAGTTGTCCTCTGACAGCTCATTGTCCTGAGACTGGAAACAGTCTGTAAACAACTACAGGTGCATCCACATGCACACTCATCTGTGTGTCTGTTCCCTCCACTGGCATACCATGTACATGCATGCATGCACACCTGTGTGTCTCATTACCTCCACTGTCATACTGTATGAATACTCATCTGTGTGTCTGCTACCTCTGCTGTCATACCCAGGAGAAGTAGGTAGCAGTAGTTAGTTCCAGTGCCTCCCTTCTCTTTGGTAGCTACTAGTTTACCATGATAATGTTAGCTTTGGTCATTTCAATGTATTTCCTTACCAATTCACCACCAGTGACATAATTTGCATCCCCCCTCCCACTGCCTCCAGTGCTGTCACTATGAATCAGTTGATTTTAGATCAGGATCCAGTTAGCCCTTCAAGTCCTTTAGCTGGAAACCTGTGTAGATCCTGTTGTAGGCATTTCCTATTTAAACTGTAACTGTGCTTCTTTTTTAAAAGAATTATTTATTTATTTTATGTATATGAGTACACTGTCACTGTCTTCAGGCACACCAGAAGAGGGCATCAGATCCCATCATCAGATCCCATTACAGGTGGTTGTGAACCACCATGTGGTTGCTGAGAATTGAACTCAGGACCTCTGGAAGAGCAGTCAGTGCTCTTAACTGCTGAGCCATCTCTCCAGCCCAACTTTGCTTCTTTTTACACAAATGGGCAAGTGCATGTTTTCCTTTTTTTTTTTCTTTTCAAAATGTTTAGAGTCCAGCTAGGACCTCACACATAGCAAGCTCTCTATAAAAGCGTTATCCCAATCTAAGGTATTTATTTTACTTGTGATCTCTTTACAGGAGAGACAGCTGAGTGTATTCTTTTCTCTTGCATTTAGCAGTATATTCTAGAAATCACTATAGATTCCTCTGTAGAAATAGTCCTCCTTTTTTTTTCTTGATTATTGTTGTGGTTTGGGGTTTTGCTGTTGTTTGTTTTGAGATAGCATCTAGCCCAGGCTAGTCCCTAATCAATGATTCCCATTTTCTCAGCTTCTCACTGCTGTGATTACAGGGCCATAAGTTCAGCACCTCTCCTGTCTGCTCAGCATAGGGCCCCAGACCTGTCCACACCCAGGTTATCCAGTGGCTCTTCCCTGTTGCAGGACTGTGCAGACTGTTGCAGGTGTTCTGCAGTTTAAGCAGAGCAGCAGTGAGTAGCTGCTTGCAGGTGTCACTTCCATTGTGGGTGGCATGCCCTTGTATAGATTGCTAGAGGGAAAGGTACTGGGTTCTCCTGCCTTCACCATAGGGACCTCTTCCCTGACAGCTCTGTAGATGTTTGTTTTCTATAGGCTGTGTCACATTTGCTTTGCCACGCTGATGGCACAGATGACATTTTGATATTAGCTTTATTTGCATTTTTCTAAATATGAATGTATTAGTAGCTGTTCTTGCTATGTTCACAGGAACAGAGAGATTAATCCTGGTGTTCAGCCACTTTTTTCTGTTCTTTTTTCTTTAGTCCAGGACCCCAGCCTTAGAATGGTGCCACCCACCTTCTGGGCCCAGCTCACCCCCTCAACCAGTCTTCTCTGGGAGCACCATCACATATACCTCCAAAGACAGGCCCACTAATACCCAGGACTTTTGTCATCTAATCAGCCTGACAAAGAAATCAGTGAAAGGATGTGTTTATTTGAGCATGCTGTCATTGACGGCTTCTTAATAGCTTGCTTGTAAATTGTTTGTTTATGGAGGTGGTGCCACTAATTTTTGTTTTGTTTTGTATTTTTGAGACTGTCCAGGTTGGCCTTGACACCTGATCCTCTTGTCTCTCCTCCCAATATCTGGGACTACAAGTATGCACCACTACACACACACACACACACACACACACACACACACACCTTGATTCTCAGCCTTTGAGTTTGCCAAGTGAAGTCATCAGCCTTCTGTAGCATATGCTTCAAATAGTTTCTTCTTTTTTTTTTAAATATCTTTAACTTATTGAAATATTTTAGTTTTTCTCTTAGTTTTATTAATTTTTATCTTATGCATATGGGTGTTTTGCCTGTGTGTATGTCTGTATACCACATGTATGCAGTACCCGCAGAAGTCAGAAAGGGGCATTGGATCCACTGGAATGGAAGTTATGGATCTGAACCCAGGTTCTCTGGCAGAGCAGACAGTACCCTTAACTGCTGAGCCGTCTCTCCAGCAGTTGTTTTAATTTTTTGAAACAGAGTCTTGCTGTGTACTCTAAGTTGAACTTCCTTTGGTTCTCCTGCCTCAGTCTCCTACTGCTGGCATTACTGGGCTTTGTGACCTAACTGCTCGTTTTCTTTGTTCTAAAGAGCTTGTTGTTTATATCTAGTTAGATGAATCAGTATTGTGTTTGTTTCCTTCTGGTTTTGAATCAGTTAGAAAATCTTTGCCTATACTGTGGTTAAGGAGTAAGCCACTCTGACTTTTTTTTTCTTTTTTCCTAGCTACTGTACAATTCTGTATTTAAAAGTCAACCAGATATGATGGCATGTATCTCTCTAGTCCAGCACTTGAGAGGCTAAGGCAGAAAGATTGCTATGAGTTAAGGCTAGCCTAGGATGCATAGCAAAACTTTGTCCGTAAGAAGAAGGAGTGGCTGGAGAGGTAGCACAGTGGTTGAGGCATTTGTTTTTGCAGAGGACCCAGATTCAGTTCTCATCATCTACACGGCTGCTCAAAAGTACTGTAAGTCTAGTTCCAGGGGTCTGAAGATCCTTCTGAACTTTACAGGCACTAAGGACACAGATAGTGCATATATAGACATGTAGGCAAGACGCTCATTTTCATAAAATAAATGAATTTTTAAAAAGCCCCCCCCCTTTTTGCCACAAGTCCCCATCTGATATAATTATGCAGTCATGACGTGTTTTAGTGTCCAGAGTGGTTTTCTCCCGGTGCTTCTAGCTTTGCTCTTCTTCCCTTCTGGCTGTGTGCTTCTTCCCGTGCCCTTTACTGTCTATTTGTGTTACTCATGAAATATTTATAGCTTGTTGGTACTTTGGCTGGGATTATGCAGAATTTTCGAGTTAACTTAGGGAGAATTTTCATTTTTGTAGTCGCAGGTCATTCTAAGAATAGGAGACTTTCAACATTAGTTCTTATGTGCTCTGTGCCTTGAAGAGTGTTTTAAGCTGGGATGGGGCACTGCTGAGGCAGGAGCAGGAAGATGAGTTCAAAGGGATCCTTGGCCACATAGCAAGTTCAAGGCTAACCATGTAAGACTTTATTTGAAAAAAACAAACAAACAACTTCTCCCCTCCTCCCACCCCCTCACCTCTCAAGAATGTTAAATTTTCTAAGCCAGGTTTGATACTGGATGCCTATAACCACACCCCTCAGGAGCTTCAGCTCCCTGTGACTCTAGCTTCAGGGGATCTCCTGGCACCCGCGTGCTTGTGGTGGACATAAACTCACATAGGCACACATATACAGACACATAAGTAAGAAATAAATTAAGATTGACAGAAGACCTCAAAGCATTTATATCCTTGCTTCCTGTTTTAGCTTAGGTTTTTCTTTGCTTCTTTATTTTAATTTTTTTATTTATTCATCTCTCATATATTACATCCTGACTGCAGTTTCCCCTCCTTCCTCTCCTCCCATCCTTCCCTCTCCCCACCAACCATTTCTCTTCCCTTTCTCTTCAGAAAAGGGCAGGCCTCCATGGATATCAACAAAACATGGCATATTCAAGTGTCAGTAAAGCTAGGCACCTCCCTTTGTATTAAGGCTGGAGGAGGCAACCCAATAGGAGGAAAAGGATCTCAAAAGCAGACAAAAGAGTCAGACAGCTCTGGCTCCTACTTTTAAGATTCCCAGAAGGCCAAGCTACACAACTCTTAACCATATGGGTTGTCATCTGCTGACCCACCTGCTTCCCTCAGGTGTCAGAAGTCTCAGTGCCAAACCAGACCAAGGAGAGCAAGATGGAGCCAGAGACAAATAAGTTTCACGGGGCACTGCTCTGGCTGGGAATGCTGGGAGTGTTACAGCTCTTAGAAGAGAAAAGAGGAGGTTTGGGTGGCCTGCATGGGCCAGGCAGCCAATGTACTAGGTCTCTTGTCAGTTACCACAGACATGGCAGCCAGGTGGGTCCAAGATCCAGCAATGAATGTTTTGGAGAGAGAACTCTTTCCCAAGTGTTACAGCGCAGTAACAATTGCCACTTGTAGACGGTCTTTGGTGAAATGACTTGTGTGCTTTTTATTCAGTGTGGACAGGGACTATATAACCCTTGAGGAGTAGGGTGGGATTTAGGGGTAGATATTTCTCATTGGCCGAGTTTGAGATGTTACTGTTGCTCTATTTGCATTGGGAAGGACTCTAGGTGCTACTTTACAGTGACTGTCTGCCCATGGACCTCTCAGTGGGATATTGTGGTTACATGTTCCAGAGCAGGTACAGGGCCAGGTAGGGAGCAACTCCACTCCTGCCAGTCTCAGATCTCTGAGATTCCTGGGATCTGCGATCACTCAACCTTGCCAGTTCTTACGTCTGTCTGGTGGCATGACCCACTTGCCTTACAGAGGGCAGTCCCATATAGATTCCCTGGTTGTTGGTTCAGTTTCTGAACCCCCATGAGCCCAGGTTATTGATTCTGTGGGTTTTCTTATGGTGTCCTTTATATCTCTGGCTCCACAAGCCTTCCTCTCTTCCACAGGATTCCCTGGCTCTGCCTCATGTTTGGCTATGGTTCTCTGCATCTGTTTCTATCAGTTGCTGGGTAAGTCTCTCTGATGACAGCTGGGCTAGGCACCAATCCATGAACATAGCAAAATATCATTAGGAATCATTTCATTGACTTTTTTTTTTGCCAGTTGTGTTTGGTTCTATCCTAGGTCTCTGGGCTATCTTGCCTCTGAATCCTGGCCCTCCAGGCAGTGTCAAGAGTGGGATCCCTCTCGTGGCATGGGTCTCAAGCTGGACCTGTCATTGGTTGAGCACCCCCACAGTTTCTATGCCACCTTTACCCTAGCAGGCAGGACAAATTGTGGGTTGAAGGTTTTGTGGCTGGGTTGGTGTATGATCCAGGGTTTCAACAAGAATGTGTTGTTGTTTTGTCATAAATGGGCTTAGTTTCAAATGATGTTTAGAATCTCTGGAGATAATTGTGCCATTGTTTTTTTGCACAAGGATTAACATATGAATGGTGTTCATGGATCTCCTAGTATTGAGCCTATCTTTTCATTTCTAGAAGTCCTTCCTGGTCATAGTGTGTGTCTCTCTTAATGTGATGGTAGAGGTCCTGTCTCTTCAGACTTTACTTTTTGTCTTAGTATTTGTGATGGTTAGTGTTGATTGTCAACTTGACAGGGTCTGGAATCAGACACACCTTTAGGTACACCCATAAGGGATTATTTAGATTAGGTTAGCTTCTGGGTATGCCTGTGGTAAATCAAGTAGTCAATCCCATGCACCCATGGTGAAATGTTTCCTCCAACTCTGATAGGACGATTGGCAGTTGATGGTGGCTGTTGGGGTAGAGGGAGAAGTGCTACTTTCGTTGGTGGTGTGCCCACTGACAAGGCGCAGGAAGGACCTCTAGAAACGAAAGGCAGGCTCATTATTAGGAGATCCATGAGCACCATTCATATGTTAGTACTGTGCACCAGTAATAACTTCCTTCTCATTCTCATGCACACAACTGTAATTAAACCCAATCAAAATGTGCACAATACGCACCCTCAAAGACATGGAAGTTGGAAGGGAACTTCTTCCCAAAGAACAGTGATATCAATGGAAGAAGTGGTGTGGGGTGAGAGATGGAGCTGCACACAGCAAAGCTGGAGGGGCCAAGCCATCTAAGCCCTATGACATCATACACAAAACTGCAGCCTTTGGAGTTTACTCTGCTGGATTTCCATCCTGCTTTCATCCAGGAGTTCTTCACTGTGCCCATAGCCCTCATTTTTGGAATGGTAATGTATATTCTGCATCATTGTATGTTAGAAGTATGTAATTTGCTTTTTACTTTTACAGGGAGTTGTGGTTAAGAGATTGCTTTGAGTCTCAGAAGAAACACTGGACGTTTAAACAGTGTTTGAACTGAAAGGCTATGGGGCTTTTGACGTTGCATTAAATGAGTTTTACATTATCATGTGGCCACAGCCCATGGTGGCCATGAATTGGAATGGGGTGGTTTGAATGAGAACTGTTCCCCATAGGCTTATAAGTTTGAATACCTGGTCCCCAGCTGGTGGAACTCTCTGGGAAGGATTGGAAGTTGTGGCCTTGGAGGAGGAGGTGTGGCACTGGGCTCAGGCTTTGAGAGTTTAAAGACTTACACCATTCCAAGTTTCATGCTTGTGGTAAAGATTATGAAAGCTGGGTGTGGTAGCACACACCTTTAATTCCAGTATTTGAGAGCCAGAGGCAGGTGGATCACTGTGAGTTTGATCCACCTAGACCCTGTCTTGAAAAAACAAACCAAAAAGGAATTTACCCTCTCAGCTTTCTGCTCCCACCACCATCCATTTGCTGCGCTGTTATGACCTCTAAACCTCTGGAACTTTCTTCTCTGAGTTGCCTTAGCCATGGCATTTTATCATAGCAAAAATAGAAATATAGAAAATATATTATTTTATTATTTTATGATAGCAAAAATAACTAATATATAGATGGTCACAACTAAAACTCAGTATATATTTGAAACTTTCAATGAATAAATAAAATTCAAAAGCCACTAGGAATTATTAAATAAATAATACCATAGATTATAAACACAGTTGAGGAAACTCATTCTTGGCAAGGACAGTGGTTTACAACTGAGTATAGATGTTGGAGAGCAGCAGACCATAGTAGGAAATGTTTTCTGACTTGGGAGGTGTCCAGAAATAGGCCTTTCTGGGTGGCTACAAGAGGGGCATGCTGACCCTGGGCTGAGATTGGTGAGTGTTTCCAGGGGTCCTCCTGACTGTCGCCCAGAGCATGATGGCTCTAGGAATGTGTCTTGGGGTGTTAGGACATGATACTTTCTTCTGGAGTGTTGAAGGACTGACTACCCTTGTAATTAACCTTCTTTATTTCATGTGGATGCAAATCCAAATGTTACCTTTCCCCCAGATTACCTGGTTACAGGCTGCGTGTGCAGTCTCTGAGATCAATAAAAGTAATTTGTTCTTCCCTGCCAGTAAGAGAATTATTCACAAGTGAGCCATGTGTACTGCGTTAAGAGTGAACGCAGCTCGATGCTAAGCAAGATGTGCTGAAGCATATAAGTAGTCTCTTGGACAAAATTTATAGGTTTGGTACATTTTCAATAAACTAGTGACAATAGTTTATTACCAGAATTTCAGCCAAAATTGTTTAAAATGACTATTTTAAATCTATCAAGGCAAGTAACTACAGACAGTGCTTGAACTAACAAGGTTAAATGTAAGTGATGGCTGTTAGTCCTGAAAAGCATCTCCATTCATGGTCTATAAAGTTTTCCACCTTCACAGGGCTCTGGTTTTGGAGCTGAAGTTTTCCAAAAATAAATTCAGTCAGTGCTATATGTAGCCTGAGGTCATCTGAAGTGAAATTTTGTTTTTCAGAAACGGGCATGCAGGAGGTCAGAAGCAGGTGGACATGAGTGCAGTGGCCACATGCTAACCACCTGTGCCCTGCTGTCTTGGAGCACAGAGGACCAGGAGCCAAGGCCACGAGGACTGCCTGCACCACAACCAGAGTGTAGCCAGGAGAGGCTGAGCTCAATGGTATGTCCCTCTTGCCAGCAAACCTACTGTGAGCCCATAGAATTTATTTAATAAAACTGACTCTCCTTGGGCTGATGCACGTATGCCTGTGATTCCTTTAATAGATTCTGCAGAACGGTGGAAGGAGTTCAGCCCAGCCTTGCCTGAGATGTATCGCGGGGGAATCTGTAAGTGTGACCTCACTGAGACATAAGCCATAGAGTTCTTAAACATCAGATCTGTAAAGCAGTCAATAAAATCTGTAATTACATACATAAGGAATGAGAGATGTAAATAAAACTAAAGGTTGCTTTGAGCTAATCTTAGCTATTCTTACTCTGTTGAGGTTAAAAAACTGTTCCGGCTTCATATTCAGAAATAGAAATTATAAATATTTTTAAAATTCCTACTATAAAGCAACATTCATGTAGTGTACATGTGTACGGGTACTAGATGACTAGAAAGCAACCTTGAGGAAAAGAAGTTGATCCTCTGCTAGGCTAAAATACAGACCCTGAAGGTCATCTTGGAGAAGAGATATGACCTTATTTAAATTACCAATTAACTCAATGGCAATCAGCATTGAGTTTTCCCTCTTCTGCTTAAACTTTTCTAGTGTGTCTCCATAAACTTTGCATAAGCTGTAGATTTCTGAAGGAAGCATAGTGTTCACACCATCAGTTCAAAGTAAAGGGAGGTCAAAGACCGCCAGTCAGTTCTCAGCCTCTGCTGTAGGGCGGAATATCATAAAGTATATATTAGCATAATAATGCCTTTGTTATTAATATTGAACTCACTCTAAGAACAAGTTAATATGTTTTTGATAACCTCTGTAATTCTTGGGTTTTTTATTTTAAATTTGAAATCTCAATATTGCAATAAAATAGAACTGTATTTAAATTCCACATAGAAACCAGGAGAGTGAGCTTGTGTCTGAGTCTGAGTTTCAGAGATTGCCCCCTAAAGATCTTCAGAGAAGTGAATTGCTGTTCCTGATGAGCAAAAGATTGTGTCCGTAACTTACAAGCATCTTCAGCTGACTGGCTGCTGGGTTTTACAATGACAGGCACTGATTTTTGCACTAGACAGACCTGGCACCCTGGTAGCTGCCATTCACGGGAATCTGAGTAGCTGAAGTCATCAGAACAATGCAGAACTTCAGTGCTGTGCTTCCTCCGTGGAGGTGCTTTGCTGCTGTCTGTGGTCTGTCGGTAGAGCACCGTGTTGCACGTGTGCTGCAGTGATGATCGAGATGCAGTCATTTGAATTCATTTTATTTAGGTTGGTTCCCGTGGCTGCCAGATATACCCTAGGATGCAAATAGGTCATACTTTTCTTGAGAATTGCCCCCACCCTCCAACCCACTGTGGTTAAATCACCTCTCTAGTTCTCTTTCTTGCCCCCAACCTCATTTACATGAGATATAGCTTTCAACTCCTCCTGTCTGTCAGAAGCACATTTGGAATTCGTGTGAATTCCTCGCACTCGTAGAGCTTGTGTTCTGGAATGAATGGCTTAAAGGAGAAAAAAAATTAGCTCGAGCACCTGATTGGATCATTTTGGCTATTCTGTTTGAACAACAGTACCTGTTTGCTTAGGGTTTTCTGTTCCTTTCTAATTCCCCAAGCTTGCCTCCTTTAGTTTCGTAGGAAATGAATCTATGAGCAGAAAACCTACATTGATATGTAAATATCATTTTTTTTTTGGTTAATGCTCAATATTCTTTTCATCTAAATTTCAGAAACTGACTTTAAAAAATCAGTTTCCTTTTATTTGTAGTTACTCTCAATAAAATTTGACTCAGGCTCAGGCGGTTTAATATTTACACCCACTGTTTCTAAAAGTCTTATGTAAATAAAGACTGAAATGTGAATTTGGAAAGTCACACCTCCTGCTATTTGAACAGACTGCTCTGCCTATATCTTCTTTCTCTCATAATACGGCTAGTTGCTCTCCTAAGCTTTTAAAATAATAAGACACTTACTATTCTTATATTCTAAAACACCAAAAGGTTCAGTGTTAAATAAAAAGCAAATAGTATTTTTAGAGATGCAGGGTCCCAGGGAGCGGTACTTAGGAGCAAATCACTGGTGGGCAGCAACTGCAAACTTCAGAGGACTTCATTAAACTCAGGCTCATTCATAGCCACTTGCCATTCCTGTGCTTCCCTGCCAGCTCACCATTCCCAGCCTGACTCAGGATGGCTCCCCTGTCTCTGGTGGAAGCAGAGGCTATACCAGTTTAATTCATGTGGAATCCCTAACAGCAGTCTCATATGTACCTCTCATCTTGTTTGGTGACTTTCCCCTAAAGCCACTGTGTGACCTGAGCCTCTTTATGTGTTTCTGTAGTGTGCCGATCCAAGTGATTCTTCCTGCCCTGAATCCTAGGCAAAGCAGAGCTGTCTCCATAGGACATGAGCTCCTTGTTCCTCAGCTGCCTTTTATCTGTTTATTTGCATATATATATATGATATATATATATATGATATATATATATATATATATATATATATATATATGAGATTTATGTTTGTGCTTTCATAAGTATGGACATAAATATGTGTTTGAACATGTGTGGAAGCTCAACCTTGACATTGAGTGTTTTCTATGATCACTTTCCACTTATTTATTGAGGCCAGGCCTCCCACTGAAACTGGAGCTCACTAACTCTGGCTAGTCCTGCTGGCCAGTTTGCCCCAGGGATCCCCTATCTCTGCTTCCATGTACTAGGATCATCGGTAGGCTTCCATGACTGCTTGTCTTTTTTATGGATTCCTGGGATTAGAATTGAAGTCCTCATGCATGCTGACCTGGCAAGTGTTTTTTTATGTCAGGTCATCCATCTTTTAGTCATCTGTCATGGTTTTTTGTTTTCTGGGACAGGGTTTTTTGGTATACCCTTGGCTGTTCTGGAACTAACTCTATAGACCAAGCTGGCCTCAAACTCACGGAGATCCACCAGCCTCTGCCTCCCGAGCACTGGGATCAAAGGTGTGCGCCACCACTGGCCAGCCCTCTGTCAGGTTTTAATCACTGAGTTGTTTCTCATGAAGGCGTGGACCTTTTCTCAATGTATCTTCAGTCTCACTCTCTATGTTTGCACTTAATCTTTTCATCTATCCTAATGAATTTGTGGAATGATGAATGATCAAGGAGACAGGTTTAACTGATCTTGGTAAGAGCAGTGTCCAGGCCCTAAATATCTGGCTGGGGAGAAACCTATGGTGAACATTTTCTGCACACACTATCAACATCCATACATGGACCAAAAGGGAAGGCTTTGCCATCTTCCCTCTGAGCCTCACTCCCTGGGAGATTTTGCCGTTTTTTCCATGGGTCTAAGGTTCAAGGATCCTTGACATTCCTGTGCCTGTGTCAATAATACTTATTCGCTCAGGACTTCGCTCCCTTCAGACTCTCTTGAACACACAGGTGCTTACTGTTAACTCTCCTTTGTGGATTTCAGGATTTCTGGAGGCCCACCGCTGGGCTACTATGTTTGTTTGTCTAAGAATGTCTTAATTTCTAAATCACTTCTGAAAGATAGTTTTGTTGGAAATAGAATTCTTGATTGATAGGTTTGGTCCTGAGGAAGCAATAGGAAGCAGTGAGCACAGCTGGAAACCACTGGACATGAGTCCATTTCCATCCCAATAGTAGAAGCAAATAAGAAACTGAGGCCCATGAGATGGTTCTGTAGAGAAAGGTGTTTGCTGTTGGTCCTGAGGACCTGAATTCCACTCCCAAGATTCCTAAAGGTTGTCCTCTGATTTCCACATATATGTTGTGGCTTGCACATACATACATACAAAGTAACTAAATATCATCTTGCTTAGTGAGAAAAGACTGGACTTTTGCCATATTTTCTACCATTGCTTTATCTTCCCTATGTAAGTTTTACCAACAGAAGCAGGCTTTCTATTTGTCTGTAGTGAGATATACTGACAAGACACAGCAAGCCTTGATCTTCGCCCTTAACTTCATCAAAGCGTAGCTCTGGTGAGCAGACCATCCCTATCAGACATGCTTCTGGTGTTGAGTGTATGTTATCTTTGAGTCCCAGCACCCTAGACTGTCCTGTGTAGATCAGGGTTCTCTGTGTATCACTGTGGGCTTAGTGACCTGAAAGGCACTGACAAACTGGGACAAGTGTGGAAGACTCAGGAGCCAAAACTGGACATGGTAACACATACCTGTAATTGTAGCCTGTAGAATATGGAGGCAGAAGGACAGGAGTTTAATACTAGCTTCGGCTACATGTGGAGTTGGATCCCCAGACTGGTTTACATGAAACCCTATTTCAAAAAACAAAAAATTTAAAAGAGGGAAAAGGAAATCAGGAGTAAGTTGGTGGTGAGTGGGGATTTATGGAAGGCGTGAGGGAAGTCTAAATGGTCAGCTTCTGAGGACTGTAGGTCACTGTGTTCATGTTGATGTGACCTATCGTGGAGCTTGAGTACGTATGTTCTGCTTTCCATCTATCTTCTAAGTCTAAGTAGGTGCAGAAGTGAAATGTCTCAGTGAATACCTTTTTAATAAAAGAAAAACAAGCTTTGTGGAAGTGTGGCATGATTAGAATGGAATTGATTAAGAAGTGTTCGCCCAATCTCACTCCCAGATCCTGGACTTTCCTGTAGGGGAGGCCCCCACACTCTCCAATAACTTCCCAAACTTTCCTGACCTAGTCCCATAGCACACAGAGCCCCAAGGAAGAAGAGTTCTCAGGAGAAATTGTGGACATACCTCATTTTTTTTCTGGAGAACTGTTGTCCTGGACCCTGAAAGACCGTAAGAACTACAGTAGGGACTTTATTTCTAAAGGAATACCTGCCTGTATGTCATTCTTCCAGCATGTGGGCACATGGCCTGTGTGTTCTTTATAATGTTTTATGTTCTTATATAATAATCTTCTATGATCCTATAAGTTCTTATAGGATATTCTTTTATGATCTTGTATGCGTTTATATGTTCTTAGATATTCTTCCATGATCTTGTATGTTTTTATATGACATCCTTAGATTCTATGATTTCATGTTTTGTGTATGTTCTTAAATGTTTATCTGTGATTTTGTATGTGCTTATACGATCATGTACGTTCTTATATGATGTTCTTTTATGATCTTATATTCTGTGCTTTTCTAGACTTTTATATGATCCTTATATTGTGTGATGTTCTGAGATGTTTTTCTGTGATCTTGTGTGTTCTTGTGTGTGCTTATATGGATATTTTCTATGATGATGTATGTTCTTATATAATATTCTTAGATAGATATTCTTGTGTGCTTTTTGGATTTATTTATGATCTATGTATGTTCTTATATGATATTCTTAGATATTCTTCTATGATCCTTTATGTTGTATGTCCTTAAATGATGATCTTCTGTGATCTTGTATGTTATATGTTTATATATATTCTTTGTTTGTTTGTTTGTTTGTTTGGTTTTTGTTGTGGTTGTTGCTTTTTGAGACAAGGATTCTCTGTGTAGCCATGGCTGTCCCAGAACTTGCTTTGTAGACCAGGCTGGCCTTGAACTCAGAGAACCACCTGCCTCTGCCTTCCAAGTACTGGGATTAAAGGCATATAGCACTCTGCCTGGCTGTATATGTTCTTTAGATCATGTGCATAAGTTTTCACATGTCCTCAACACATGCTCTCACATGTTCTTGAGAAACACCCCACCATTCTCTATTATGATATGTAGTGTCCTTTTGACCTCAATGAGCTTGAGCTTCCAGACAGATACTCTAATCCTGCCTGTGTGCCACATGCATTCTATTGTCCCTGGTTCTAGAACATTCTGACCTTAACATCATCGTTCTCATTTCCCAAAATGCTCCTGCCTTATAAGGTAGACACACATGTGCCTATCCTGGCTTTTATAGCATTTTTTCCCTCATGTTCCAGGTATGAAATGGGTTTGGCCTAATGTTGTTTGTGTTATAAATAATGTTAATTTTAGTCTCTAAAACTGTTCACATGAGTGCATTGGTACAGAATTTATAGATTGATACAGATTTAAGTTTTTCTTTGGCATAAATTTCTATATTGATACAAAATTTAAAATTAATATTGTTACTCTTAAATAGATATTGTGCCTATACAACTCATTTAAAAATACAAGGCTTAGACCCAGTCTTTCTAATAGATACCTAACATTGATAGTCTTCAAAAACATCAAAAATCCACAAAATCTGACATTTAATTATTTAATTATTATATGAAATGTTGACTAGAGACATATCTGTTCCTGACAATACTGCCTTCATGGTTCAGAGAAGAAATTAAACATCAACACCTCCACATAGAGTTACTCCAATAATGGCAAGGTAGCCACTAAACAAAAATTGCCCTATTCATCTATAGACAAAATACTGTCCAAAGAGGACAAACAGATGTGGGGTAGTCAAATACTGAGCTCTGCTAAGGCAAGGTAAGCTAGTCCTTCATAGTCCTGCTTCACTTAAGGTCTGTCAGATGGTTCTGGGACAGAAGGCTGACGATAGATGCTCCAACACTGTAAGAAATTAGGGGCTGTCCAGGTAGTCAGCTGTCTCTGATGTTTTTAAGTTTTAGAAGCTGTGTTTTTGTGCTTCCTATATATTCAGGTTATAATTTGTTTCATTTTCAGATTTCTGACTGGATTGAAAACTAGTTATAGTCTCATAATCAAACTCAAGTTGTTTAGCATTGAGAGAGATGATATAGATTTAAAAGAATGGTTTTCGGATGATAATGCAAGCTAAAATCAAAACATAATTCAAATATAAAATTATAAGCTCTTTAAGTTAAAACAGGTAATAAAATACTTTATCTAATTGATAAATATAATAAACTAGATGTTAATTATATATCATTCTTTATAATTTACATAATCATTACAGTTGTACTCAATTTATGTCTGAGAGAAAAAACCATTTTTAATTGGACAAAAAGGGGGAAATGAAGTGGGTTGGGCCTAATGCTGCTTGTGTTATAATGTTAATTGTGGTCCCCAAACTGCTTACACGAGTGTCTGCATGTAAGACACTGAGGAACCCTGCCCTCAGTTGTCTCTAATTGGTAAATAAAGATGCCAACAGCTATTGGCTAGGCAGGCAGACAGAGGTAGGACTTTTAGGATTCTCAGGCTTGGGAGAGAGAAGAGAGGAAGAAGGGAATGGCCATGAGAGGGGTGTAGGACAGACCAGCCATATAAAAGTTTAGGTAAACAGCTCTAATGGCCACTTCCCCTATTGGGTCTGGGGTAACATAGATGAAATATAGATTTTTCAAGATGATAACTCTGGAATACGAGAGGGGAGAGTTTACTAGCCACAGGAAGAATTACAAGTGCCCAGCGTTTGAGCTAGCCAAGACATATCTAAACTGACTGCTGACTGACATATATGTATGTCTTTCATTCACAAATCCAAATAACTCTTGGGCGGGTGTGTGCATGTGACCTGTCAGGAACAGAGTGGGCTACCCAAATACCACTAAACAGGTGAGCCACAGAGCCATTTGTACAAAATGGGTATATGGCTACCTGCCAGTCTTCTCCAGGCAAGGCATGAGTCTCCCCCCTTGGCAGCACCTGCTTTCTGGAGAATGGACGAGACCCTTGGTTGGATGGTCATCTTCTTATTTTCTGGCCACCCAAACATTTCTGGATCTTAGCCCCTTCAGGGGATCTATTAGTGTCTTAAGGTAAGCCTCGTAGGCAGGGATGCCAATTGTCTTTTGCCTGAAGCCAAAAGTTCCTTTGATGGGACCTCTTGTTTCATAGTGGTGCAGTGCCTGGCCAGCTGTCATCCTCCATCATCTAGTTTTCCCATTTACTTCTGTGGGGCCATGAGAGGCTTGCTTCAGGAGAATGGTGAAGTGCCCTGGTGGGGACCATTATGATCCTGGGGCACATCCAGATATCCACATGAGTATCAAGCCACCACACTGCCATTGTTTTGAATCCTGATTCAGTATTCTGACAGCATGTTTTAAATTTTTATTTTATGACTAGCTGAATGATATTTTCATTCTTCTTCTTCAAGTAATAGAGGATGTAGCATTTGTTTAGACTGTTCTATGTGGTATGAGGAATACTTTAAGGATCTTAGTTACAGTGTAGTGAGCATTAATACACAAATAAGTTATGATTAGAAGCCATTATTTACAAATGCAAGCCAGGTCTGGTATCACTTCTGTAATCCCAGTACTCTAGAGATGGTACACAACAGCTAGCCTGTACATTCTGTGTGTGTGTGTATGTGTTTCTCTCTGTCTCTCCCTCCTCTGTTAATATATTATTACTATTATTTTATTTTTGAGACAGAGTCTCACTGTGAGGGCCAGGGTGGCCTATAACTTATTCTGTAGCACAGGCTGGCCATGCTCTTGTCATAGCTTCACATGTACTAAAATTATAAGCATATGTCATCACACCCAGGCTAGCCCAGTTATTATAGTGTTCTCTGTGTTGGTGAATATCTAACTGAAACCTGTTAATGAAATACAGTGAATTAATGCTCACAATGTGTTTTTTCACCATTGCAGGGCCATTTTAACCATACCGGCAATCATTAGAAGATGCAAACAGGACGGAGGAAGATTCCAGTTGAGTTTGAATTCTCATACGATGGCCAGTACACATCGCTTACAGCTTGCCTGGGTGCCCACCTGTTCAAATGACAGCCAGGGCTCTCTGCAGAGGTTGTCTGCCTCTTAGGTAATCCCACTGTCCTCTGCAGAAGGCCAGGAATATCCTGAGTGGGATGGTTGGTCACAGCCTCTTTTCTAATGTCTTCGGCTGGACAGGAAGTTATCTAGAAGTCAGAAACTTCTATATCAAACTGCCCAGAGCCTCATAGCTCATGAGGTCCTTAGGCTCAGCTGGAGTTCTCCCTGCCTATGGACTTTGGGTTGTTTCTGGACAGTACTGGGCTGCTCATATACTCTTTTTAATTAAAAGACTTATTTTTGTATTTTAAATGCTCTATAATCTTAAAGTGAATTTTACTAAATGCTGATGTCCAATCAAGCTATGTAATTCTTCAACTGAAGTTATCAGGGACAGAACCCCATTTATATTAAAATGGAAATTGTGGACAGCTGTCTGGCTTTGATGTGTTGTGTAACTCTGGAAACTGGCCTTGTTTTCCCCAGATCAGGAAACTTCCTGAGCAGAGGTCCTACAGAAATGACTGGATTATAGAACTGATTACATGCTGTTTAACTGGAAACTGGAGGTGGGCCCCAGCCCTGCCTTCCATGTGTCCATTATGTTCTTTGCAGGTCTTGTGTTCCCTGCCGGGAACACATGGAAGAACCAAGTCTATACTAACCCTGATATGTGGTCATGGTGAGGCCCACACTGCAGAACGGGGACAGGGGAAACCAGGCTGCCAGAACTAGTGTGATGCTGTTAGTGAGGGAGATGCCAGCATCATAGGACATAGCCATTAAAACAAGGAAGAAGCCAGCTCTGCAGCTGGCCTAGACATGGCAGCCCAATGCCCAAACAGCCAAGACTAAGAGACATGTTGTGGTTTGTGATCTTAAAGTATTGGAGGAAGGTTGTTGTTGTTTGTTTTGTTTTTCTCAAAAATGACACTAATTTTTATAAACAAATGCAAACCTCCTAAGCTCCCATTTATTTTCATCTGTAAACTGCCCCCAAATTTATTGAAAGAGATATCCATATTTTTGTGCTAGGCGTTTTTGTGCTTGCAGAAGCACACAGATCACCCAGCTGTTTATGTGTACCCAACAGTTCCTCTGACCCTCATCTGGCCCATGAGAAACTTTGCTGCTCCATGCTAGAACTGAGCAGACTCTGATTCTGGCTTCTGTCTACCTAAAAGTGTCATGAGTGACCTTAAGACTTTTAAAAAATTACATTCAATGTGTGTGTATGCATGAGTATGTATGTATGTAGTGTGTATATATGGTGTATGTGTCTGTGTGGGGTGTGTGTGTGTGTATACATACATATGTGTATGTGTGTGTATGTATGTGTCCAGACTATGTGTGGAAGTCAGAAGACAACTTTCTAGAGTCAGTTCTCTCCTTCTACCATGTTGGACCTGGAGATCAAACTTAGGTGTCAGGCTTGGCAGCACGCACCTTCACCCACTGAGCCATCTCTCCAGCCCAAGAAGTTCTTTAAGCCTTTCTCCTCATCTGTGTTGGATGGTGGTGACACACGGGATTTTCCATCAGCATTGAAAGCAGTACATTCAGAGGGCCTGGGGAGTCTCCTGTGACAACCATCTTTCCTTCCATGTCTCATTTCTTCTGTGAAGCCAAGC
Organism: Arvicanthis niloticus; assembly: GCF_011762505.2. Taxonomy (NCBI): domain Eukaryota; kingdom Metazoa; phylum Chordata; class Mammalia; order Rodentia; family Muridae; genus Arvicanthis; species Arvicanthis niloticus. The sequence continues at coordinate 104,203,467 of NC_047658.1, read as the reverse complement.
CAGGGGAGATTACCAAAGGAAACAAGCTAGAGGATGAGGTGATGTGGGCCAGCTGTAGAACCAGTCATTTCATCTGAGATACCTGGAATTCTAGACTGGAGCAAGAACACGGAGGAGGTGGCACTGGGCAGGACATGTGCTCTCTTGTCATCTTTCCTTTAGAAACAGGTAGAGCTCTGACATTCTAGACTTTTGGCATTCCCTGTTGATAGCTTCCTGTCCCAGCAGGAATCCAGCTATAGCTGTGCTAGCCTCGAGGAGTAGCATAGCCTGGCATTGCCTCTTACAGCTAACTCTGCCACCTTCACCATCCTCACCCTCACCTTGACCCCACCTGCCCAGCTCTATAATTCTCCCTCTTCATGACTGTGACATCTGTTCCTTTGACCCAACCTCTCTCCTATAGACCATGCAGCTGTGAGGGTGTAGGGACACGGAGCATTTGGGTAACATCTTGTTTAACATGGTTTGTGTATGAACATAAAACAATTCACAGCAGAGGAACTAGAATAACAAGCCCACCTGTGGGAGATCATGGGTGTCAGTGGCCTGAAGCAACTCTTTGTTTCTAACAAAATGTCACCTGAGAAGTGTCTTTCATATCATCTGAATCATTATCATTTTCTTGTAGGAAAAGATGGTTTTATACATGGGATGAAACTATAAATTTAGAACATACAGATAAGGCTTATCTCTATTACTCATCTTTAAAAAGTTATATGACTGGGCAGTGGTGGTTCATGCCTTTAATTCCAACATACAAGAGGTAGAGGCTGATTGGTCTCTGGGTTAGAGGCCAGCCTGATCTATAGATTGGGTTCCCACCTTGAACAAATTACAAAAACTTTTTATGAATATCCGGTCAAAACTGATAGGGTGTCTCTCCTGGGATGTTATCAATATAGATTCCAAGTTAGATTACACAGTTGTGTCCTTACTGTCCTGGAATATCCTCAGACAGCTTTGTTATTGAATAGGAAACAAGAATCATCCTGAGTTCTTTCTTTCAAAGGAAGAGGGGAAGGCAGGAATAGGAGAAAAAATTTAAACTTTGCCTTCTGTTTTTATGGCTTGAACTCTGCCTTCTGGCACCTCGGAAGCTTCTGCCCCCTCCAAAGCCTCCCTGGCCTCTGCCACCAAGTCTGCCTTTTCCTCCTCTGCCCCCCACCTCAGCCACTTTTACTTGTAGGCTTGGTCCAGTCCAAGGTAACTTTCTTTCCATCAATTTTGCCATCTTCTATGGCCTCATTGGCAACCTTAGCATCTTTCCCACTGTTGAAGTCTCTAGAAGACCTAGTCTCCTGATCGCTGACTATTCTTGCATGAATGGAGCCCTCTAATGATTCTTTTATGGTCTCTTCAGGGGTTTCCTTAGACAGACCTTTGACAGAGTTCTGGATGGCTGACTTCTTGTATTAGGTGATCCCCTAGGTCCTTGTAACTCCAGCCTGATTGTTCTGCCCTCAATCTCCATTTTCCTACAGAAGTTTAAAGCTTTAGTATCTTCAAATGAAGCAAATTCTATAAACGCGTGCCCTTTAGATTTGCCATTTGGATTCTGGGGCACTTTGATAAAAGTTGTTTTCTCAAATACTTCCTAAAGAGTTTCTTCTGTTGTACTGTAGGAAAGTTACTTTAAACCAGTTTTGTTTCCCCACTCCAAGTGCTTTTCCAGCTCTCTCTTGCCTTGTCTTTTCTCTGCCCATCAAGCTGTGCCCTGTTGCAGTAATTATTTAAAAAGCGGCCTCTGGTCAAGCCGACTGTCTAGGCTGAAGCATCTAGGCCTAGATCATGAGGCCACGTGTGCGCCACAGCTAGAAATGGCCAGCCAGAGACACCAGCCCTGCCACCCACGAGACACCAGCGTGGGAGATGGCTCTGCCAGTCTTCCACACTATCTCTGCAATGCTTAGATTATCCAAAGGCTTTATAAGTTTGGTAATGCTGAATAACAAGATGCCCTTACAGTCAGAAGTGTAACCCAATACCCAACCTAGATATACCAACTACCTTCAACTGGCGGAGACAGGTGAACATCTGCCTCCATGTTCGCCTCTCTCTCCTCTCCTCCCTTAGCTCTTCCTCTTCCTTTTTCTCTTCCTCCCTTCCTCCTCTTTCTCGCTTACTCCTTCCACCTTAGCTCCTCCTACACTGCTCCCTGCTTTTCTTAGACTTTTTCTCTCCATGGATTTCTGCCTTAAACTCATGAGCGATTGATCCCTTTACCTGTCCCACCCTTGCTGACCAATCTGACCTCTGTGGCATCCTCAACACTTCATTCATCCTCAGTGATGTTGAAAGATGATTTTGGCAAAAACTGTTCTTGCAGCTTATACTTTCTTACTGTCTCTTTCTTTTGTTTTTTCCTACTTTAATCTTATTGCCAAACATTTGTCAAACCAGTGAGTTTCAAGGCCTTTTCTTTAACAGACTTAAAATTCACATACCCAAAGTTTGTAACTGTCCTAATTATCTAATATTCATACCAATAAAGACATGGGAGGTATAAGCTGAGGTAAAACCCTGCTAGCTCAGGGAGGTAACTTTATTTTCTGAAGTATATATAAAATATTTACAAGCCTTATGCTACAATTAAACTGCTAGCTCTTGAGAAATCTCTTTCTATTTGTCATTTCACCTAGCTAGTCTACCTTTCTCTTGAGTATCTCCAAACCCATGAGGGCTCCTTAGCTCTCTTTACTAGAATACTGTTTTACCTGCATCCTGCCTGATGCTTCTCTATTGTTCCTGTAAGCCCAAAGAGAAAATCTCTCTGTCTTACCCAGAGCTCCTTCCATAAAGGCTCTTCCTAGCCAAAAGAGAGAGCTCTATCAAAGGTCGGACTGCTTATAAAAGAAGTCTCTAACTCCTTTCCTAACACTTGGCAGGCTGAACTGTAGGCTTACATTTTTCAAAATCTACTTTAATAAGGGTTTTTAAACTCTTCAATTTCCCTTCTAGTCCATCTACCAGAGGTAGGGGAAAAGAAAGGTTAATAGGAAATGGGATGTGGACCTGTTTAGAAGTAGCTCTTTGGGGCTATTCCAATCTTAATTGTCAGGGTACTGGCCGTCTAGTCTAAAACACCAAACATGAATCAGTAGCAGCAGCTCAGTCCAGAAGAAACCTGGAGGTTTCACCAAATTGGCATGAGTCCCAGGAAGTAGGAAGAAGCAGCCAGAATACCACAAAAAGTTCTCTGGCACTTTTCTCTGTACAAAGTTAAGACACGACAAGCAAAGATCAGCAAAGAAAGCAAGGCGAACCAATGCAAGAGTGTAATCTGCGAAGACTAGAGTCAGTGAAGACCATCAAAGACCAGCGAAGAGTTGCAAGGCAGACCAATGCAAGAGGATCATCCACTGTCTGTTGTGTTATACTTACACTCTTTCCAAAAATCACATGTCTTCTTAAAGTGTCTGATCCAGCAAAACATCACATGACCTGGCAGCTTCCAGATAAGCACCCCGTGTCTGTTCTCAGCAAAACATCCTCTCACAAGAGAGTTTTCAGAAAAAAAATCACATGACACAATTGAGTCTCCAACAAAACTAGAAAATCCCACTTCACTGAACCATGTCACTATCATGGTGGGCAGAGGGCTACAAGCCAGGTCAGTAGGGGCTGAACCATTTTACCTTTATGGTGGGGTAGTTCACAGCTGCCCAGCTGACTTTACCTCAGGTCAAAGAACACAAAACCTTTTCTAAGGAACTTGCCTTAAAATAGGCAGGAACTTTCCATTTTCAACATTCTTATTTATGGAAGATTGTAGAGGCACAACCAAACTGCATCTCTTCAGGATACGTTCAAGTGCATCTGACAAATAGAATATCTAAGCTTGTATATTTTGCTAACAATTATGTTTTCTATGTACAACCATCAAATATTCTGTAACAAAATTTTCTATTTGCAGCAGTTCTGACAGCAAGATCAGTTTTAGTAAAAAAAATCTTTGGACAGTTTTTAACTCAGCAGCAGCAGATTTTCTGGGATTAAGGCTCCCAGTGAACAGGGGTTGTTTTGAGCTTTCTGTTTCTTGGCATCAGGAGCTTCTTTCTATTTGGTCATTTCCTTCATTCATTTTTTCAAGTGCTGCTATAACAGGATCCTCTCCTTTCTCCTCCTCCTCCTCCTCCTCTTCCTCCTCCTCCTCCTCCTCCTCCTCCTCCTCCTCCTCCTCCTCCTCCTCCTCCTCTTCTTCTTCTTCTTCTTCTTTGTCATCTTCCTCATGGCCACATTCTTGGCTTTCATAGGAACAACTTTTACAGGAGCTCTTTCCCATTTGCCCAATATGATCTTTGTAGCATCTTCTTCAGAGTCATCTTCCTCCTCATCTCCCTCCTCCTCCTCATCCTACATCCTCTGAGGCAGGAGCAGCAACTGCTTCTTTCTCTGGTTTCACTGCTTTCACAAGTGGCAGCTCAAATGAATCCTCTTCCTCATCTTCATCCTCATCCTCATCCTTGTCACTGTCTTTCTCCTTGGCATCCTTACTGTACTTAGCCCCCTCAGCGGGAGTGACAGCTTTCCTTTTTAACAGGGGTTGCTTGTTGGGAACCGACTCTAGCAGAAATCGGCTATCAGCTTTGCAGCCATCTCAAGCCATACACCCTGACATGAGACTTGTTTTTCAACAGTCTACAACAGCTGAAGCACACTCTGATAAATATTTTGTTTATCCCACATATCTTGTTTTGCTGTTTAGTGCCCCCAGCTGCAAGGCACACGTGGTATCCACGCCTGCAAGGCGCACGGTGCACGTGCTATCCACGCTATACACGCCTGTAAGGCTTATGTCATATCCACACCTGCAAGGCATGTGGTATCCACATGCCTACAAGGCACTTGACAAAGTGTATAAATACCCGGGACTTCCCTTCAAAGAGAGACACATGAGAAAGACAATAGGAGAGATAATAAAGGAGAGACAATAAGAGAGACATGAAGAGAGACAATAAATGAGAAACTGGACTTGATCACACACCCTGTCTTGTCTCCATTCTTGTCTCTTGCTAGGCCCTGACCCACGGACCAGAGCAACAGAGCAGGCCGCAACATTTTGGCCCCAATGCGTGGGGCAGAACGGTCTGCAACACAGTAGCTCCAAAGCGTGGTCAAAGAGCTTGGGCCTCGACAGTTGCTACCAATGCTTTTGCATGTATGGCAACTCTAACCTTTCTTGTTTGTGAAATGATTACCTTCCCTTACTGTTATTTTTTTTTCCTATTTTCTGAGGGATGACTACCTCTTCTCCACTGCTGTCATCTTCACTATCTTCCACCCCCTTTCGGGGAAGAGCCATTTTCTTGGAGTCACTGTGATTTTTACTGACCTTTGTGAGTTTCACAATGACGGCAGGTCACAACTACAGCATGTATGGTGAGTGAGCAGCACAGAGGAGCCTAGGGAAGCTCAGGCAACTCCTATGGCAAGCAGCTGAGGACAGTAAAGACACTGGAGCACATACACCAGAATGCCAGCTACAGCTAGCACCTGAGGCAGAAGATGCCAGTGTCATCTTAAAAGGCAGCAGAGCAGTCCTTAACCAGGCCTCACTTAGCCCCGGGTGTTCCCTGCTGCTTGTGGGTATATGTGGAGCCAACAAAGAGGTGTGCTGATAGATGCTTCTTCAGTTCCGGAAGTCCCTGGAGGTGGGGCATGCAGCCTGCTCGGGGTGTCCAGGTCAGCTGTCCTCACACAGCTTGCTCTCCCTGCCAGGCCCTTTGTCAGCACCACAGGTACTAAGCACAGCTCGTTAGCCAATAGGCAGAACCTGCACAGATTTCACTAAACTGGCCTTCCAGCCACCCCATGAGGAGCGTGAAATGGGATTATCCCTTCCCAGTGCTCCATTGTTTCTCTGTCAAGAAGAGGAGAGAGATATTTCTTTCTACCCAAGGAAACACTGGGCAGTTGTGTGTGCGTCATTAGGTAAGTTCTTGTTTGTCCCTTTAACTTGCCACTGTTGGGTTTTACATTAGGGTAAAAGTATGAAAGTATACGAACCTTTAAGCATGTCTGAAAGTCAATTGATGGCAATTTCTAAACCAACAACTTGAAAACATTTGCCCCAGAAAGTTTGAGCATGTTAAATCCTTAACAGAGAAGGACACGTGAACGCCATTCAAGCTGCTTCACCTAAAACAGTATTGTTTCCACTTCTTCTCTGTGTGTGTGTGTACACCTGCTTGCCTGTGGCGACTGGAGGTCAAGCTCAGGCCTCCTCAGGAGGCCACTGAAACCTGGAGCTTGCTGTGTTAGCTAGCATGGCTGGACAGAGAGCCCCTGAGATCCATCTGTCCTCATTCCCTACACACTTAGGTTACGGACACCTGCTGCCAACCCACCTTTTACATGAAAGCTGGAGATAGGAACTTGGGTCTTCACGCTTGCTCAGTGTGGAGGTTTTAATAGTAATGGCCCTCGTAGATTCATGTATGAGTGCTTGGCTCATAGGGAATGGCACCATTAGGAGATGTGGCCTTGGAGGAGGAAGTGTGTCACTGTGGAGGAGGGCTTTGAGGTCTTATAAGCTCAAGTCTGCCAGTGTGAAGCAGTCTCCTCCTGCTGCCTGCAGATCAAGATGGAGAACTCTCAGCTCCTTCTCCAGCACCATGTCAGCCTGGTCACTGCCATGCTTCCTACATGATGAGAATGGATTAACCTCTGAACCTGTAAGCCAGCCCCAATAAAGCATTATTTTTATAAAAGTTGCCTTGGTTATGGTGTCTCTTCACAGCAATGAAACCCTAAGAGAGCTGGCCTTTCTACACTTTTTATAATATGTCCTCTTCATTGAAGTTTGTCTTGCCATTTCAACGATGTGGGTAAACCTGGGTAACATTATTTTAAGTGAAAGAAGCCATTCACAGGCAAATACTACATGTTGTCAGGCACATGGAGACTCTATAAAGGTTGAGTTCAGAGAGGCAGGCTGTAGAATGATGACTGCCGAGGACTGGGGCTGTGTGGGATGGTGGTTAAGGATGGTTTCCATTGTGGAAGATGAGTTAAGTCTAATGTTCTGGTGTGCAGCATCATGGCCGTAGGTAACAAATCACATCACATGGGGAGCAATCTGAGAAGAGGGTAGATGTCCAGGCAAGTGCACTCATAGTGGAGTAAGTAATACCTGGCAAGCACAAGGACCTTGCTTCCATCCTGAATGTGGAAAAGCAAGGGAAGGAGGGAGTACTTCAACAAGGGATCCTCAGATGCAGGAGGTCTGGCCTTCCCAGGGGCACCCTGGCCTGCAGCACACCAAGCTGGCCTCACTCTGGCTGGCAGGACCCTCCAGACACTACCCTGGCTGGCATGCTTGTTCTGAGACGAGTAAGGAAGTTGCATTGGTTTCAGCAAGCCTCGTGGCCTGGGCTACATCATCCACTTCTACCCATTGTATACACCACTACTGTTTCCCCCGGGATCACAGAGGGGCTGCCACACAGCCCTCGGTTCAAAGTGCCTGTCTCTCCAGACCTCCTCACGGGGAAATGTAACTGTGGGTTGGGACTAGATATATGACATCCACTACTTAGCTCCAGGTACATACACCTGACATTGCAAAGTGAAGCTGTAGGCACAGGTTGGAGTTTGATCCATCCTGGCCTTCTCTCTCCCCTCCCCACCTCCCCGAGTGATACCTTTGGGACATCCATTGCTTGGAACCCAGAAGTCTCAGAGGCCATCTGTGGCCTTGCACATTCCTTCTCAGAAATGGGGTATGTTAAGGTAATGTCTTCAGAGCTGTGTCTTCCTCTCAGGAGCTTTAAAACCAGGCTTGGACCATAGAGTTATAGAATGGCCCTTGGAGACTGAAAATAGCCAAAATCTCTATGAAGTTTTTGCTTCCCTAGGCCCTCATGAGTCTGAACTTTGTCTGATTTAAGGATTTGTATTGCTGTTTGGCTGCTCTGACCAGAGCAACTGAGAGGGGCCATGTGTTCCCAACTAGAGACCAAGATAATAACAGGGGTGTTAGGATGACCAAAGGTGCTGGATCTGGGAGCAGGGTCATCTGTTTTCATGCCATTTGCCTACCCTGCCAGTAGGGGGAGACAGGAGGTGCTGAGACCATGCTGAAGGTATAGACAACTACAAGACTTAGGCTGACAGACTGAATACTCCATTTGTCTCCGTGTAGCTTTGACAGAGCCACTCTGCCAGCTCTGGCCTGCAGAAAAGAAGCACACCTGTTCTCTGGGAAGTACCATGTGATTTTCCTGGTACTGAGTTGTGGTGGTGGTGCTCATAGCAGATATATATATATATATATATATTGACATGGATGGGGAGGCATGCCATCCTTGGCATCCTATTAAGTGTTCAGTCCTCCCCTATAGTCTCTCCGATGCCCCTACACAGATGCCAGGATGAGAGGGTGAGAGCATGGACTGCTTTTTTTTCTTCTTAGCAGCAACATAAATTAAAGGGTACATGCTAACCCTTGTCACCTGAAGCCAGCGCTTCCACCGTCTCCCCCCCATGGACTTTCTTCCTCCTCATCACAGTGCCATGGGGGACCCTGCCAGTCCCAACTGCTTCGTTGATGATAGCAGGAAGGCCCAAGAAGCTGAAGGATGCATGTCTTGCCCTCCAAGATCACATTTGTGTAATATGGGTGTCAGCCTCCGGGATCCACATGCATATCAGAAGGAGATTAGGTGAAGCTCAGAGCCGTGACATGACAGCCAGGTGACATGGTTGATAGAAGACATCAGTTCTGTGCAGACACCTGGATGAAATGTGCACGCCTTTCCTTGAAATGATTAGAACATATGATAACAAAAGTGACTGTCTGCTAGTGTACACATATACCTGAGAGGGATTCAGACATCCCCCTGGCTAGTAAGGTAAGGTGTCCTCTCTGGGGCATGTGACAGGCACTTTGTAGGTAGACCGCTCTGCACAGGTGCATTGATCTATGTGAAACAGTTGAGGGACTGCAGCAGGTGCAGCCTGGGGTGTGGGGGTGTCACTCAGCTCAGCTGCAGTGTGGGTGGCTGGCAGAGGCATCCTCGCCCTCGTGACTCACAGGGAGATGACAGCTTTACATATTTAAGAGGAACATGGCCGGTTTCTTATCTGAAGTATGCCTCCCCGGAGAGACCACCACCATTTGATCTATTTTTGATTAAAATGTAAAAATTAAAAATTAAATCAAATGGTGGTATAACTCCTCGGGGAGAACACACTTCAGTTATGAAGTATTCCCCGTAGCAACCTTGGGACTCTTACGGCAGCATTGTCTCATCTGTAGGTGGTCTTTTTATGTCACACGTAATTAAAATGAATTGCAATGAGATCCACCGACGATTGCCTTCTGTGTGACGACCTGCGGCTGGTGCTTCCCAAGCAGTTCCCCAGGGGCATAGCCTCAGAGGTGAGCTTTGTGGTAGTGATGGGGAATCTAAGGGTGCCAGGCTTGAGGGAGGAAGGGACACCCTCAGCACACTCCAGTACTTTCACTTGTAACTGGTTCTGCCAGAGATGGTGTGGTCAGATCTAGGAAATGTGCCATCAGAACCTAATCTGTAGCCACTCTGTGTCTAAACACTTGGCCGCCTCAGTATAGGGAAAGGGTGAGTGACAGGCTTGGGGGCAGGACTACAGCTCCACCCCAGGACAGCATTTGGGTTGGTTTCACACCTAGTGGACAAGGCAGGTCTAGATATGGTTCCTGAGTCACATGGGCAGTTGTGCGGTTGGTCACGCTGCGGCCACCTGACACCTTCTTGGCTGCATTTGTGTTTTGAAATCAGCTTTGCATGTGCTGCTAGAGAATCAAACCCTTCTGGGACACAAAACCCTCGCTCCAATTCTACATGCTGGTACATATCACTAAGGCATTCTTGGAAAAAAAAAAGTGTGTGTGTTTGTGTGTGTATGTGTGTGTCACAGCAAGTGTGTTGAGATCAGAGGACAACTTTGAGGAGTTGCTTCTCTCCTTCCATCTATGTAAGATCTGGAGTTGAACTCAGGCCACGAGGCATCCATAGCAAGCACTTTTATGCCCTGATCCCTCTTGCTAGGACTGCTAAGGCATTTCTGCTGGCAACATTTGCACATAGAATCCATCCCTGGATTGTGAAACTGGCCAAGACACACCTCCAGAAGAGCCTGTGATTTTTGAGGCAGATTTGTTGGCAGAAGGGCTAGATCTGACCTGGTTGTCTGCTTTAGGACCCTGTGCTCTGTCTGGCAACAAGGACGTGTCCTTCCATTCAGAGCCAGTTTGGATTTTTAGGAGCCAAAGAATTCACATCCCTGCATTTGTGATTCTGCAGCTGGGTACAATTTGAAGCTCTGAGCAAGGCTTTGCCCAGAATTAGCAGGAGCCCAACATGCAGCTGAGCTCAGAGAAGCCCCTCCCTACCTCTGTGCTGATCTCCTTCTTCTGGACCTGGCCCATCTACCTGGCAGGTAGAAGGGAAAGGGAGAAAACAGGAGAGGGGGAGGAATTGGGGATCCCTCAGCATCAGATGGAGGTGTCATTGCAGGCTCCAACCTTCTTTCCAGCTCTGGAAATCACTGTGCCATTTCTCCAGTCTCTGTGGCAATCTTGCCCTCCTGTAGTGGGTGGCCTGGCTTCCAGCCCATGACAGCTCAGTCACTCCACCTGGGACGGCCCACCTGCTCTCTCAGCTTCTTCTCCGCCTGCTGTAATCACTGTGGCTAATTCTCAGTCATGTCCTCTGTCAAGGTGCCATGCAGGCCAGATGTTGGCTCCGTCTCAGGCTGGAGTTCTTCCTGTTTCTCAGTCTCCCCCTGATCCCAGATTTTCTATCTCTCCTGTCTCCACATTGCTTCCCCTCTGCTTTTTCCTCCCTCTGCCTCTCATTGCCACAGACTGCCAAAACCTGTGGGTTCTGTCAAGGTCACATAGGAATTAGAAAGTCATCAAGCTCTCCCCTAGATTTGTTCTGCAAAGATGAGTTATGTAATGGGTAGGACATATGTGTGGAGACATGGTGTCTTCTGGAAGACTAAGACACGTTCAAGTTTTGGGCTTCAGGGGCCTGCCCAATGCATGGTGTGTAGGAATGCTACTGTGGGAACATCCCATCTTTTTTCTTGGTCTATGTATGTGCTGGGTTTGGGGTGAAAGAATGGAGCCCTAAGTCAGTAGGACTGTTTGGAGAGACCTTCTGATTGTTGTCTTAGTGTAACACTGAGGAGCCTCAAAGCAAAGCAGTATAGGTGACAGGGTGCCCCGTGTCTCATAGGAGGCAGGAATGCCAGTCTTAGTAGAAGGGGTATTAGAAAGGTCTCAATTTTGGTGCCTTATGGAAGGCCTTGGGAGGAGTCTTAGGGTTGATATGTTTCCTATCGGATAACTCCTTCAATTTAGCTTTAAGATTTTAATAATTTTCTTAGAATTTTTAAAACTATCACTATATTATAAATGTTGATAATCTGCTTTAAGTAGCTCCACTCCTAAACATCACTATTTTGAAAGAAAAAATATTCACAATCAGTAGATGCTTTGAAAATCCAAACACACTCAAAAACAGGGGCCAGGGAGATGGCTCAGTAAGCAAAGGCACTTACAGCTAAGGCTGAGCTTCATTCTCAGAATGCGCATGGTAGAAGGAGAGAGAATCCACTCCCGCCAGTTGCCCAGTTGCCCTTCGACCTCCATATGCACACTGTGGTGTGCAAATGTCTGCCTTCTCACTCTTCATTCCCTCCATAAAAAAATAAAGTGTGTGTGTGTGTGTGTGTGTGTGTGTGTGTGTGTTGCATTAAGCAACTAAGACAATGAGCTATGGCTACCTTGCCAGGGCTCATATGAGCCTTTTGCTGGTCTGTTCCCTCTCCTTTCTAGATTTTTTTTTTCCTGGACTGTGTCAAGACAAAATTGTTTTGACCCCTTCTAAACGTCTTTAGTATACATCTCCAACAGATATGGATATTTGACATAAATTACCCATTATCACTTGTAACAGAGCAAAAATTACTTGTAACAAAACAAAACAAAAACCCACCACCACCATCAACTGATGTCTGCTTAGCATAATCCCATACCCGGTTCATTTCCATTCTCAAGCTGTCCACCCATCCTTTCATTGCTCTCCTGCTCCTGTTGGCAGCAGGTGGACTTTCAGAAGAGTTTAGCATGTGCCGAAGACAGTGTTGAGCAGCTGTGGGTTTCAGAATGAGAGATAGACACTTGAGTGGCTCAGGTTTCTACTGTGAGGAGCAGCTACAGAAGGAAGACTGAGGGAGGGGGCTTGGGGATGGGCTTGAGGTTTGAGCAGCACAGAGGGTTTCCAGGGTTCTGCTCCAATGCTGCCTAGCTGTGAAGAATTAAGGGTATTTTAGAAAAATCCCCTGCATTTCGAGCAAGCTGAAGGAACTTGTACAGATCTACCCATGAACTTTTCTAGGAATGTGAATGTAATCAAATTAGCAGGGTTTTTGTTATCTAATGTATTTTTTAAAATCAGGTAATTTAGCTATGTCTATACTGTGCCAAAACACTTAACATTTATAAAATTATCTTTCCTTCTACATGATAACATACACATACTGATTGGCTATGGTGGCTTGAAAGAAAATGGCCCCCATAGGCCAATAGAGAGTGGCAGTATTAGCAAGTGCTAATTCTTGTTGAAATAGTGTGGCCTTGTTGGAGGAAGTGGTTACTGGGGGCAGGCTTTGAGGTCTCAGATGCTCAAGCCACACCCAGTGTGATTTAGTCATTTCCTGCTGCCTGTGGATCAAGACGTAGAACTCTTAGCTCCTTCTCCAGCACCATGTCTGTCTGCACACTGCCAGACTTCCCACCATGACAATAATGAACCTCTGAACTGTGTAAGCCAGCCCCAATTAAATATTTTCCTTTATAAGAGTTGTTGTGGTCATGGCGTCTATTCACAGCAATAAATTTAACTAAGACACTGTCTTATTACTGACTGTAATCCAGTCCTGAAAGTCAGAAGGCACAAGCCACATTCATCCAGAGAGGCACAGCCCACATCTTCCCACTGTATACCTGTGGTACTCAGCTACAGGTGTGTGCATGTGTGTATGAGTATGTGCATGTGTGTGTATACACATGTATACATGTATATGTCTGTCTTTATATGCATTTATGTTTGTGTGCATTTATAAGTGTTATATGTCTGTGATGTGTGTGTACATCTATGACTATAGAAGTGAATGCATGGATGTTTATGCATGTGTATGCACACAGCCTGTTAAAATTATAAACAATATCCCACATTTTTTCTACTTCTATCCTAGAAGTAGTGGGTTATCATGAGCCATGTTTGATTACACTGAACAAATGCACTGTAGTCCATGTACCTGGCATCTGGCTGAGAGGTCCTTACATTGCTCTCAGGTTAGTTTTTTGTTGTTTGTTTGTTTGTTTGTTTGTTTTCTAAATCAAAAGATGTTAAACCTCTTAGGCTAAAATTCGAATCAAATCTACAGGATTTGAAACCTTACTGTTAAGGTGGCCAATTTTGGAAACACATAGTACTGGGTGAAGATATTAGCAAACAGATTCTCTGCTGCCATTCATCAACATGAAACAGACAGATCGGCAAAATCCCCACTAAAATAGTGTCTTTTTTCTTTTTTGAGACACGGTCTCATCATGTAGCCCCACAAGCTGTTATATAAATCAAACTAACCTCAAACTCACAGCACTCTGCCTTTTGAATACTGGAATTCAAAATGTGTGCTATCATGCATGGTGAAATCCCTGCCCTTGAAATATCCTGCTGTCTGGTCCATCTGCTGCCCTACTAAGCAGTGATTCTGAGCTTAACCTCAGGCTTAAACTCAGAGCTACCTCCTGAGACTTATTCCCAAGACTTTCCCAAGACCTACCCACTGACTTCTTTTTAGGGGACATATCAGTGGTCGCTATCAGTGTCCTTGAAACTGATATTTGCAGAAGGTGCCTAGATTCAGATCCAGAGTGTCGGAAGTGAGCAGCTTACCACTTTGTAGTTTATCTTTGGAGAAAAGTCAACCTGACATCTATAAAAGTAAAGCTAATCTCATGGAACCTTGGGTAGAAGGACAGTGGTCCTGATGTGATATACCCCATCAAGGTTTGCAGGAGTTCAGGGGTGGGAGCCTCTGCACAACCCAAGCTTCCCATTGTAGACTAGCTCGTGTCCAGGACCGGCCCTGAACAAGAAGGCCAATACAGTTTCTGAACTGGTCCATGGCTGTTGGTACCACTCTCTCCTGGGCCTGTGGCCCACCTCCCTGCTCACTCCATTCTAGTCTGCTGAGCTAGGTGCTTGCCATCGAGAGACAGGCAAATGTCTCAGTTTCTTTTCTATTGATGTGCTAAAACACTATGGCCAAAGCAACTTATAAAAGAAAGAGTTCAATTGGGCTTACATAACCAAAGTGTTAGAGTCCATGATGGCAGTGAAGGCATGGTGGCAGGCAGCTGGAGCAGTAGCTGAGGGCTCATATCTCAATCCATGAGCAAGAGGCAGAAAGGACTAAATCAAAATGGCAAGAGTATTTTGAAAGCTCAAAGCCTGTCCCCAGGGATGCATCTCCAACAAGGCCACACCCCCTAGCCCTTCCCAAACAGTTCTACCAACTAGAGACCAAGTATTCAAATACATGAGCCTGTGGAGGTCATTCTCATCCAAACCATCTCACAGGATATGGCAGAACAGGGACAGCCACTGAGTATTTATTCAAACTGAAGGAAGGAATTAATGCTAAAACCCAAATGACCCTCTTCCTAGGCTCTTCTTCAAGAGAAGCCTCACTTGGAACTTTCCCTTGGAAAGATCCATATAGCACCAATGTAGTAGGAGCTAAGGGGGGAGGAGTAAAGAGAGGAAGAGGAGGAGGAAGGAGAGGAAGAGGAAAAGGAAGAGGAAGAGTTTGGAGAGAGGAGAATGAGAGAGAGGAACATGGAGGCTGATATTCGCTTGTCTGTAGCAGTCAAAGGGAGTTGGTATATCTAGGTTGGGTATTGGGTTATACCTCTGATTGTATGGGCATATTCTTATTGATCATTACCAAATATATAAAGCCTTTGGATAATCTAAGCTTTATAGTCTCATCTGTGGCAAGCCCGCATGGTTGGCGGGGTGGTCCGGGCATTGCCCAGCCTTGCAGAGACAGCATGGAAGATTGGCAGAGTCATCTCCCCACGCTGGCATCTTGTGGGTGTCAGGGCTGGTGTCTCTGGCTAGCTGTTTCTAGCTGCGGTGCTCATGTGGTCTCTGGCCATGTGGTTGAGCTATGCAGAGCCACTGCAGCCTAGACAGTCGGCTTGACCAGTGGCTGTTTTTAAAATATCTCTTCAACACACCAACCCATTTTTCCTACAACCCAGCTTTCAGTTGCAAGGCTGGGAAATGGGATATTCTGTCTTTGTACAGAGATTAGCAAGTTTAATAGCATAATCCTAGGGCTATTTCTGGATTGTTTATCCACAGACCCTCTAGGACAGAGTCCAAAAAGGTCCCCAATAGAGTCTGAGGATTGGAGCTACAGCCTTAGGCTGCATCATGCTGTGTTCTCTTGAGGCAGTAGCACTAAATCCTACTTGCCCTGTCCAGCTCCTGATGTTCCTCTTATGGTTACCCCATGAGAGGGAGCATGCCGGCACTGAGGACTATATCCTGGCTCCTCACAGACTAAAAAGCAAGAGACTGGAGTTTCCCAGGCAAAGCAGCTTCTCATCCTCAATTTTGTGATATAGTGTGCAGTCTCCAAATGTAGCACCTTTGACTCCTAGGCAACAGGACATCTTTGGTCACCCACCATGCTTTCTTTAGAGGTCTCTAAAAATCTCAGGGGGAGGACAAAGGTTTCCAGGAGTGGGGATCCATCCTCATCATTTGTGGCATACAGAAGAGGAGACAGAGCCAGGGACCAAGATGGTGAACTTTCTGCCAACTAGACTGGGCTAAGTGCTGTCCAGGTAGCTAGGGAAATGTTATGGGGTGAGGATATGAGAGTGCATAGCAATGTTTCTTGAAGAGATATTTGAATCAGTAATCTAAGTGGATCCACCTTCCAATGAAGACAGGCACCATTCAGATTGCTAAGGCCCAGATTAGTACAGAACGGTGGGAAGGGAAACTTTGCTCTCTGCCTAAGCTGGGATGTTTGTCTCTCTGGCCTCACTCACTGATGCTTCTGTACTTTCCACCTCTGATTCAGACTGAGACCTCCACACTGGCTCGCTGAGTCTCAGGCCTTACAACTGGAGCAGAGTTAACCTCATACCTGTGCTAGGGCCTGTAGCTCAGAGACCCAGGGTGGGGGGAGCTTCTCAGCCTGCATAATCTCAGAAGAACCTCTTGTGATAAGCCTCTGGGTTGGGGTCTGTACAGCTCTGCTTGCTTCAGTTTCTTTGGGCCCAGGCACCCAGAGCATTGTGATGCTGGGCCCATGCTAACTTTTGGCTTCTGAAGAGTCAGTTACCTGTCTCAGTTTGTCTGTAATGGAGAGTTTCTGAGGATGTAGGGAGTTGAGTTAGTCACATTACACAGCATCTCCATGGCCCTGTTTCCTTGCAGCTGGGACCCAACCCAGCACCCTGTGCCCCTGCTTGAGGTTCAGAGCCCACCACGTCTTTATTCATGCCTAGTTGCCCTTTCTTCTTTATCCCCTTCTAGAATATCAAGGAAGAGTGCATACAGTCAGCACTTATTAGGTATGTGTCCTCTATTACCCTGAAGTGGCTGTAGGTGAGGCCCACAGATAATAATCGTGAGGGCTGTCACAGCCCTAAATGTTTTAGCTGAATAGTCCAAAGCCAAGGCTGGTGCCATACATTCCTTGGCTAAGATGGGGATCAGAAAGACTTTGGCACAACTGGACACAACTGGACACCCTCCAGGAAGCCTGGCCCACACCTCTCCATCAATCCTGCTGGTGCCTCTGCAGCCCATCGTTTAAAATCAACAAACACCAATTAAGAAAGTGATCTCCAAAATCATTCCCTTCAAAGCAGGGCTATGAGCCTGGAGTCAATGTCAGCCCAGGCTTGTAAAGCCCATAATGTAAAGTCAATGCTATCCTGGCCCAGGGCACCACCACACGGGTGTAGGTTGATCACTGAGAAAGATACCCCTGGATCAAATGAAGCAGGAAGTGGTCACAACAGAAACCAGGCAGGCAAAGGTCTTTCTGGAGGAGAGAACTAAGCCCCAGGTACCCCATTACTCTTCTAGGAGATGAATATGACCAAAGAGTTATTCCTCAGGAGCAAGTGGAAAGTTCTGAATTTTCATTCAGAAACTTGCAGGCCCACCCGCCACCCTCTGGCCCAGCCACAGTGAGATCCACAGTGTTCTGGGCACCTGAACCCGCTGGAAGCAGCCTACGCACGTTTCTTCCTGTCGTGAGAGAATTAAAGGCAACATCTTGGGTGGGAAAGCAATCGCGGAGGGTGGAAGTTTCTGGCCAGGCAAATAAATTGGATTTAAGTATATTACAGTCATAATCTTTCCTGCCCCTCTCCAGACGGTCTCTGTACATGGAAAAATGAGAATATATTCGCAGACAAAGCTTGACCTGAGGGAGAAGCCTGCCGGAATCTGGATTTCCAATAACATAAGACAATAAAGCTTAGACTTCTAACCTGCTGCAATATAGTAAAAGTATAAAGAGCTTAGCTGCTAATAAAAGGGAAGGGTCTCCCCTCGTATTTGAAGATCCGGACCCCCCAGAAGGACACTTCATAAAGATCATGACGGGTTAGCTGGGATCATGCAGACACGAGGACCCTTGTTGACCGATTGTCTGACAGTTGTCACCTATGGGTCCTATATTAATAAGTCCCGTGTTGATTTCCTTTGGGTATTTTTGTCCCTGTAATTGCACATCTTCCTGTTGTGACTGTACCCTATGCTACATACTGAGCTACAGTTCCCTGATGCCAAGAGGCTCACCTGTCTCTCTGTTCTTCCAGGGTGCACACCTATCGATGGCACCTCTTTTGGTGGTAAGGTGACAGGACCAAGGGTCAGCCATTTCTCCCAGGAGGGGTGGAGTGGGCTTCAATCCAATCCCCTTACAACATGGGGATGCAGTGACGGATGGAGTGGTAAGGGGAGCCATGGCTGATGCAGTTGGGGGAGGAAGCAGTGCTCAGCTCAAATGTCCCTTAGCGTGTAACTGCCACCAAATCACCTCTCACATGGGTGAACTTGAATGAAATGAATCCTCTTTGCTTACCCACCTGCCCATGTGCAGAGGTTATGGCTCTGGCCTCATGGCTCTACCTTTGGGTCTGGTGATGACAGAGGTTCTCTTTGACACCATCTGCACCCTAACACAGAAGTCAAACTTTCTAGAATGTTCCAGTTTGGCCTCTTGCAAGTATCCCCTGGTCTCCGTGTTTGTACTTCGGAAGATCCAGTCCTGTTCCACATGGGACACTGTTCCGTGGAGGATTTTATTTCAGCAAGCTGGGATGGGGGTTGTGAGTAGGAGGTGCTGCAGCTCCAGTCCAGGCCAAGACACGGTCTGCAGACCCTGCTGAAGAGAAAGCAGAATTGGCCATGAACTAACTGGTCAATGTCCTGCTCACATATCCCAGTGAGGACCCTGTGCAAAAGACTGCCACAGGGCCACATGGGCTTCTGCCTTTCATTGTCAGTATAGACAGACAGACCCACAGTCTCAGGACATACAGAAAACATGCAGCTATTCAGCAGTCCATGAAGGGTGATTTTCTCAGAGTGATATGGTGACCGTCAGCCAGCCGTCAAGCCTGAGGAGCTGCCACCTGACTTCTACAACACAAATCATGGGGCAGCTCTTTTGTCTACAGCCTGTGGGTTGAATTGTGAACCCCTGAATTTCCTATAAAAGTCCCAATCCTAAATTAACCAGGTTGTGGCCATTTTGAGATGAGGTCTTCAGAAGTTAAATGAGATTGGTGGTGAGGGCCCTGATTCAGTATGAATGATAACATTATTTTTAGAAAAGGTGTTATGTCAGAAAACAGAACCAGGAGGCGACATTTCTAGGGCACAGCAGGAAAATGGTTACCTGCAAACCAAATCAATGTTTCACCTTCAGAGCCCTGTGAGTTAGTTCAGATGGTTAACCATCTAGTAAGTGTGTGTTACTATAGCTTCTCTGGCAGCCTCATGGGGCAAGTTTCCCCACAGCTATCTCTACTCTCCGCATAGAGTTGGCTCTGTATTCTTCAATATCTTCCAAAGTCTTTCCTCTCTCACAGTCCATATTTCTACTCGAAGCCCTCCCAGCTCTGTAACAATTGAGAAGACATCAGCATATCAGAAGCAAGCATGTGGTGGACACAGCCAGACCAGCTCCTACTGCAAAAGAGAGCTACAAATCCTGGACAAAGACCAAACTCTACCCAAGCTCTGACTGACCTTCAACTATACATACCTCACTTCAGCCAAGGAAAAGCATCCTGAACTGGGATGCAGGCTGGTGCTTACGGTATTTGCAGTGAAGAGTGGGAGAACCCCGTAAAGCACTCAGAGAAACAGACACATTCCATACTGCTGACAAGGACAGTGGGTACAAACTTCTCATCAAGACTGTGGGAGTCACAAGGCAGTGAGTCCTTAAATCCTGAAAGAACACCTGCTGACTTCAAAGTCTGGAGTCTGGAATAACATCCTTCTGGAATTGGAGGCAAAATTGAGATGAGAAAAAGCTGAGCCAATGTGTTGCTACTTATGAAAAACACTGAGGGAGGGAAGCCCTTGGGAGGGGAGTTTTTCCTGTTGGAAAATTTAAGTAAAAGAAGTAATGGAGGCTGTCAGTGCAGGGAAGATGTGTGCAAATTAGAGAGCTTTGAAAGTCCTTTGAAATTTAGAAGACTTTTTATGTAAAAAACATTATCTTCTGAGCTTTATTATAGATTAGACTCCTTATGGACTGTGGCACGCAAAATGGGCGGGACACAGTCAGGTATAAACTTGCTATCACTAACTGATATGAAATATATGTTGTATGTATTTTAACTCCTAAGCAGCCACCAGGATAGTGTCATATAAAGAGGAATGGCGGAAACACAATAGACTAATAAGATGAAAAAAATTTTAAGTATCAGAACAATCCAAAATATGGCAGACCATGAAGAACAAAAGGAAGGAAAGAAGTAGAAAATTAATAAATTAGCACAGTGTGTTCAACTGATTAAAATTATGCTAAATATTAGTGGTCAAAGCCCAATAACTCAATGACAGGTTAGCAGAATTGATTAAAAGACAGGCCAATAATAAACCCATTTTTACATAGTTAACATGTGTTAATAAAAAGGGGGTGGTGGTTTGAATGACAGTGGACCCAGTAAGCTCATATGCTTGAATAATTGATCCCTAAATGTGTCCCTAAGGTCAGGCTTTGAGGTTTCTAAAGGCTCATGCAATTCCCAGTGTGATCTCTCTCTTTGCCTCCTGCTTGTGTATCAAGATATGAGCTCTCATATCAGCTGTTCCTGCTGCCCTGCCTTTGCTCCATCACCATGGACTCTAGCTCTCTGAAACCATAAGCCCAGTTAAATGCTTTCTCTTATAAACTGCTTTAGACGTGATGTTTTACCACAGCAATAGAAAAAAAAAAAAAAAAACAGACGGAGTGGGGCAAGAACTCTCTCACAACCATGGAAGTGGCTATTGGAAAGAAATGGAGGTGGGGAGAGGCAAAGGAAAGAGTGATTGTGTAATATAGGGAGGGGGAGGGATGAAAGAGAAGCCTTGGGTAAGGATTTGGAGACACTGGAAGCATTAGACATTGTCAGTAGAAATGTAAACTCTATGGAAGATAGCATCATCGTTCATTAAAAATTAAACATGGAAATACTATACAATCCAGCAACTCTGGGTAGTTTTATGAGAGACCCAAAAGCAGCATTGCTCACAGTGGCCACTTGCCCACTGACAGTGGAAGCGGTGAGATGCAACAGACATACAGTGCTGTACTCGTTACTGTTCTGCTGCTGTGAGCAAACACCCGGACCAAGGCAGCTTCTATCAGAAGGAATTTACATTGGCTTATGGTTTCAGAGGGATAAGAGGCCACCATGGGCAGGGAGGCATAGAGCAAGCAACAGGCAGGGTGGAGAAGCAGGAAACTGAGAACTCACACGCAAAGACACAAGCATGGAGCAGAGACAGACAACTGTAGTAGTCTGAGGATTTAAAATCTCAAGGCCTTCTCCTCTGAGAGGCTTCACCCAGCAGCAGTGACCCACAGACAAATATGAGGCAGAGCTCGAGGAATCTTGTGGAAGAGTGAGAGGAAGACCTGAAAAAGTCAGAGGGGTCAAGGGTACCTACTGCAAGAAAACCCACAGAATCGAGTAACATGGGCCCACAGGGGCTCACAGAGACTGACCCGACAACCAGAGAGCATGTATGGTATAGACCAAGGCATCTAATAGTTATGTAGCTTGGTCTTCATGTGGGATTACTAACAACTGGAACAGGGGCTGTCTGTGACTCTGTTTTCTGCCTTTGGATCTCTTTCCTCTAACTGTCTAGCCTCAATAGAAAATGTGCCTAGACATATTGCAATCCATGGGAGACCTCCCCTTCTCTGAGGAGAAAGGGAGAGGGAAGAGGGGAGAGGAGAGGAGAGGGAGGGACTGGAAAGAGAGGAGGGAAAGCTGCAATCAAAATGCAAAGTAAATAAATACATTAATATAATATATATTATACATATACACATATGTGAATATATATACATACATACATATATATATATTTTCAAAACCTGCCCCTAGTGACATCCTTCCTCTAACAAGAGCGAATCTCCTAAGTCTCCCCAAACAGCACCACCAACTGAGGACCAAATATGCAAATACCAGGTAGTTCTATGGTTAATCTATGGGGGAGGAAAGCATTTCTCATTTAAACCACCACAAATGGAGTAGTGTTGAGCCTTTGTAAGGAAGGTGATCCTGACACATGCTATAATGCAGGTGAAGCTGGAGGCTGTTATACTGAGTGGGATAATCCACGGAAGGACTGATGCCAAGTGCTACCACTTTCCCAAGGCAGCTGCTGCACTTGGATTGCTGCAGACAGAACGCAGGATCCTGGCTGCCAAGGCTAGGAGAGGGGAGAAATCCGCTGTGAGTTTATTTCTAGTTACTTTTTGAGCCAGAGCCTTGCTACGCAGCCCTGGCTGCATTGGAACTGGCAACAGCCCTCCCACTTTTGCCTTCTGAGTGCTGGGACTGTGGGCATCAGCTATACTGAGCTCAGGGGTTATTCTCTGCTGTGTGTGTGTAGAATCTCAGCTCTGTAAGATGAACTCATTTTTGAGATTCCTTGCACAACCATGTAAGCGAAGTTAGACTTGCTGGTCTGTGCCATTGGAAATGGTGAGGCCGGCTGTGTGAGGTCATCTACACATGCAATCCCATCACTCAGGAGGTGTAGGAGCATCAGGAGATGAAGATAGCCTTGGCTATAGAGTGAGTCAGGGCCTACCTGAGCTACATGAGACCTTGCCTCAACACAACCCGTGTCCCCAAATGGCCAAGGAAGTAAATCCTGTATCGTATGTGTTTCACCTCAAATAGAAGTAAAAGCTTGGAAATTCGAGAGCTGCCTGGGATCATGGCTCTAAGTGTTCTGCTTTGCATGTGAAGATTGAGACAGATGAAACAGAAATGGTTGGACTCAGGTATTTGGAATGGTTACGTGAATATCAGACAGCACACATCTCAAGACATAGGCATCAAAAGAGATTAAGAAAGACACTTCATAAGGACAAAAGGGTCCATTTATCGAGAAGGCATAATAATAAATATGAATGTCCCTGATAAAAGAAGAGCTGGGTGGTCAGAAATCTTCCAGCTCAAGATCTTAAAAGCATTTCAGTGCCGTGACTGTGCACAGGGGATGTGACACAGGACCACTGCGACCTAGCTGGTGCTTACACTGTGTGCTGCACTTTCCCTCCAAGGGCGTGGAGGGGTTTCCTTGAGGCATAGCCCCACATGCTAGGCTACACAGAGAATGGTAATGAATGTATGGGCCTGGGATAATGCACGAGGCATCGTCTAATAAAAGTGGAATTAAGTGAGAGAGCAATAACAAGATGATAGCCAGGAAGCCCGCGTAGTAGACAGAATAAGCACCCCGCCCCCCAAGTTAGCCGCATCCTAATCCCTGGGCCTGTATGTTACTTTATATAGCAGAGGGACTTAAGATTGTAGACAGAATTAAAGAGGCTAACCGTCCGACTTTAGGACGAAGCACCACCTTGGATCATGTTAATGTTAAGGTGAAAGAGAGAGGAGAGAAGGTGGCTGGAGGACCATAATATGAAAGGGTCTCCACTGGCCATCACTAGCCTGCAGGACAGGGGAAGAGGCCACAAGCCAAGAAGAGAGGTAGCCAGAAGAGGCGAATGATGGTATTCTCAAAAGTACATTCTTGCTTATACATTAATGTGTATCTGACAAGACCTAGCTTAGAATGTTGAGCTACAGGGCTGTAAAAATAAGACATTTATTTTCCATACAATCTAAAGTTTTCCTCCAATTTCAATTCATAAGAGTTGTTATAATACTTATAATTAAAAGTTAATACTAGGGACCTAGGGGAGTCAGCTTGGTTGGTAAAGTACTTGCCATGCAAGTGTTAAGATCTGAATTTAACCCCTAGATACCTATGTGGTGGCATGTGCTTGTAATTCTCAGCACTAGGGAGGCAGAGACGGGCAGCTCTCTGGGGCTCAATGAATTCTATGTCAATGAGAGACCATGTCTCAAACAAACAGACACTCTCTAAAACAAAACAAACAGACCAAAACATGTGCATGCACAGGTATACACACACACACACACACACACACACACACACACACACACACAGAGTCAATGGTCAATGTTAGGGATAGTTGCATATGCCTATAATCCCAAGATTTGGGAGGAGAGGCAGAGATAGAAGAGTCAATGAAGTCAGGGCCAGCCTGTACTACGTGATATTCATTGTAGGTTGTGAGACACATGCCTGTAGTGGGAGCCAGTACCACTGGGGTGAGAACTTCACACCAGAGCTTAAACCTTCACTATATTGGCCCTAGACATGGACTCTTGTCCTGCACATTGGGTTACCTGATCTGGAGGTATCACTGTTTCTGCCTTTCCTTCTGTGGTCCTTTCTCAGGCCAGGTAGTTACTTGAAGCAGACCCTGTCATCCTCAGCTTCACTCTCACTAGTAGGCAGGGATGCCAGGAACTACTCAGCTTGTCCAAGAGGTGCTCTGGAGGGTGAAAGATGATGCTGCAAACCCGCTGCCCACCCTTGCCCAAGCAAGGCTGGTTGTGACCCTCTCTCTGGGAGGCAAATGAAGTCTCTAACCAAAGTCTCCATCCGCAGCCTGGGTCTTCAAGCGGACAGTGCCTGGCGTGTGACACCTATGTAAGACAGCTGCTCCTGTGTTAGTTACTTTTCTATTGCCTATTTATATGATAAAACAACAGGACCAAGGCAACTGATAGAAGAAAGAATTTATTCACCCTTTGCTTTCTGAGAGTTAAAGTTCATGATGGCAGAGTAGAAGCAGCAGGCAGCCAAAGTCGGAAGCTGAGAGCTCATCTTAACAGCAAGCAGGAAGCAGAGATGGTGAAGTGAGCTCTTTAAACTGTCAAAGCCTGCCCCCAGTGACATACTTCCTCCAACAAAGCCACGCCTCCTAAGCCTCCCCTACAACACCATCAACTGGGGACCAGGTATTCAAATATCCAAGACTATGGAGGACCTCTCATTCAAACCATCATGTCCACTAAGATTTAGGTGTCCTGCAGGCAGTTCCCTTCCTCAGGCAGCTGGAGCAGAAGGCCTGGAGCTCCATGTTGAGGATCACCCACACCAGGGCCTCCTGCTGAGGCATCTGAAAGCAAGTGTATATGTTGAGCTTTGTATGTGGCACCCCCAGGTCCCTCAGTGTCCAGGTAAATGTCCCTGAGAAATACATAGTAATGGAAGTCTTTGAAGAACATTCCAGTTACTTTATTCAAGTACCATACGTTTTAGGGGCTGCTGTTGCCAGGATATGCATGGCTCCTGCCCATACTGGGATCCCAGCCATCTCAGAATTTAAAGCTGAATCTAATGAAATCGTGACTTTAACTGTGACCCCCAACTTTGTTTTTAAGATTTATTTTATGTGTATGAGTGTTTCACCTGCATGTATATTTGTGTATCACATGTGGATCTGGTGTTAAAGGTCATTAGATCCCCTAGAACTAGAGTTTTAGATCGTTGTGAACCCCATGTTGTTTCTGGGGACTGAACTAGATTCTCTGAAAGAGCACCAAGTGCTCTTAACCACCGAGCCACTTCTCCAGCCCCCAATCCCTAACTCCAACTTGGATCTCATCTCAAGCCCTGTCTATTGCTGGATTCCAACCAATTTTATGTTTATCCCCAAGAAGAACAGACTGTGGGTGGAAAGGCAGTGTGCCCTGCTCATCATGATGTCACGAGCTGTACATGTGGCCCTATAACCAGCTGGCTTGGGGCATACAGATACATGGTAGGGGTTCCGTCATGAGGGGAGATTCATGGCCTTCTCCTGAAACTATAGATTCTGCCATCCAGTTTGGCCTCCTTAATGGAGCTGCAGAATGGGGAAGAAGCAGGGGAGACATGATTAAAGAACCCCAAGGGCAGGCCAGGTAGCAGGCTGTTCCCTCTCTCCAGCCTGGAACACTGAGTGTGCTGTATAATACACCAGTGAACATTTGTCATCATTCAGGTAGGCTTACCCAGGCTGTAGCTCCTGCCTAACTCAGCCTACCATAGGTTGATGCTCCCTAGAGCACATCAGATATTATGCTCTGCTAGTGAGCATTGTGATTCTGGTCATTTGGACTTCCCAAACGACCAAAGGACCACAAACTCAGAGAACGTTTCACATCTTCAATGTCAGGGAACTGGAAGGATAAGAAGCCCAGTGGGCATGGCTATAGGGTTGCTCACTGATCTAGGTCAGTCTCTGCTCCATGGTACCTCTATTTGACTATCAGGGCCTAGTTCTCATTAAGCCCACAAGAAAATGACTTCATGCTGTTGTCCCCCTGTCCCCTATTCCTTCATACATTTTATGCAGAGGTTCTTCTGGTCCTGGTACAGTGCCCAAATTACCTTCTCTACTTCTCCTGACACGTCAGAGAGCTCTGAGCCAAAGCTGAACAGTAGCATCATCTGAACAGAGCTTTGGTGGGTTTTAGGGGAAAGATGAGGAGTTTTTTAGAGACTTGGAGCATTTGCCATCCCAGGTCACCAGGGCAACCATTTCTAAGTGCATTTCAGAGAGGCCAAAAAAAAAAAAAAATCACTCCCTGGGACTATCCTTTGTAATGGTGACAACGAGTCAAACACACTGTTTCCATCACAAATTAAATGTCCCAGTGAGCAACCAACAAGGAGGATACTGGCCTCAGATGAGACCAGGTCCTCTTGCATCTTGGACTCTCCTTCTTCGTTCTTTCTCATTTTACCCGCACTCCATGTAGGCATTCATGAATACACATGAAATAAAACCAAATATTCTTATAGAAGACTTTGGAGATCTAGCTGAGCTCCAGCCTGCATGCACGAACGAAGCTTGTTGCTTATGACTGTGGCAGTGATGGGACCAGCTGTTTGAACACACTACTGTCTCGCCTTCCCCACAGTGATGGACTATAACCTGGAGTTCTGTGCTAAAATAAACTCTCCCATAGGTTGGGGTGTTTTTTTTTTTTTCAGCATATTTTATCACAGTGACAGAAACGAAACTATGACAAATACATAGTAGAACGCAGCAAAGGCGTGTGTAGGGAAATCAGGAAATCCTGTCCTAATCCCAAGCCAAAATTATTTCTAATAAAATTCTGATTCTTTTATCAAGCTCCAGTCAGTGAGTCAAATGGCTGTTCTAAACATCGAATATTCTGACATACAATTCGAATGCAGACTGGCTTGATACCACACGCTGAGCAATGACAGCAAACAATAAGAGACCTTGTTTTCCTTTGATCAAATTGTTCTGCTCTATAATAGCAGAGCACATTGCATGTGCAGCAACAATATATTACATGGGCGAGCACTGCCAGAAATACCTCAGCGGCACCCCATGCTTAGTTTTGAACTTGGTTTGGGTCATTGCCTGAAAGTTTTGGCAGCTGCCAAAGCTTTGCAACTTCCACATTCAGTTACATGACCCCAGTGTGGGTTATGACCCACAGTCTAAGAAGCTGGGTGCTATACGTGACACTGTGGCCAGGGAATGGAATTTGGAAGCCCTGAGCTAATGTCATTTGAGGCCGACTCCCTTTGCAGGACTGGGCAAAGGCCTCGTCTGGAGCTAAGCCAGAACGGGAGCCATTAGACTTACACCTGCTGGGTTCCAAGGGCTCTCCTGCTGCTTCCTCCCAAAACTGCCACGGGTCTGAGGGTCCTAGTGACCAGGGAGGACAGCACAAAGCCTTTCTTTGGACCCAGGAAGTCATATAGTGCCTTTCCACCTTTTTCCAGCTTGCCCCCAGCCATCTGACAATTGCCTCTATGCCCTCACCGAGGGTTCTGAGAATAGACAGTGTGAGCCCCTGTGGAAGGTAAGCTCATGTTCCACATGCTTTGTGATCCTGCTAAACAAGTAGAAACACAGATAAGAAAAATATAGGGAAAGGGAGAGTACACGCAGAGAAACCAGAAGTCAACAAGAAGAATGGAGAAAACTGCCTACCACCCTAAACTAGACTTGAGAGCAAAACAGTAACTGTCCTAATGGCGTCGGGGCTTCATCGCTGAAGTAAAGGCATGGGGAGGATTTATTGGCTTAAACTAGTTGTGAAACAATACTTATTTCAGACATAGAAAGACAGGAGGGCCTGGCAAATGCTAGCCTACTGGTATGGCCTGTCCCTGCTGGGAGATGACCATTAGCATGTACTTACGGTGTCTGTGTCTGTCCTCTCCCCAAAGGGCAGAACTGTGTTATTGTTGCAAAGACCTATGCCCTATACACACAAAGTCCGCTGACCTCTGTCCCGGAGTTGGCTGGCCATGTGTCCTGTAGCATGGCTGCCAGCTGCAGGCAGGTCTTCTGGGAAGTCTTCTTGGAAGCTTCGGCATTTTGATTATGTAATAGGATTAACTTTGCCCCCCTCCCAGTTGCAGCTGTGTATTGATAGGCTTCGTGCTCAGATCCAACACAGATGCTGCCGCTCTCATTTTCTAGTGCTGTTGAGAGCACACTTAATAAAGCAACTGCTTAGATATGGATGTGCACTTGACGTCCACAACAGTGATGAGAGTTCCCAAGCAGGGAAGTCTTCTTGAAGCACTGATTTGGAATTCAGCGAAACGTCCATAATAAGGACTCAAGGCAGAACCTGGAGGAGATTTGATTCTGTGCCCCAGCTCCGTTCTTGAGTATCAGGCTCCTTCACCCAGCTGCGAAACCCAGGTTACCTTTCATTGGAGCCCCAGCTCCTGCAGAGGCAGAGCTGGATGGATTCTCTCTGGCTGAGACTATTCTAGAAAGGCACTTTATTCTTTGAAGACTTGATCAGGAAGTTATAGCCAAGTTAATGAATGTCTGTCTCAGTCACTGTTGTGTTGCTGTGAAGTGACATCATGACTAAGGTAACTCTTAGGAAAGAAAGCATTCATTTGGGGGGCTGGCTTACAGTTTCAGACTTAGTCCATTATCATCATGGCAGGAAGCATGCCAGCAGGCAGCCAGGCAGAGAGAGAGAGAGAGAGAGTGAGAGAGAGAGAGAGAGAGAGACTGGATCTGGTATGGGCTTTTGAAATCTCAACCCCCCCCCCCCCAGTGACACACTTCCTTCAGTGACAAGGCCACACCTACTCCAACAAGGCCACACCTTCTAATCCTTGTAATCCTTTCAAACAGCTACACTCCTTAGTGACTTGCAAATCACCACAATGTTCAATGGGTTTCTACACATTATGGTGCATATGATGCTCCATGGGACACCATGGTATGCTTATTGTGCTTTATTTTGTAAGTAGGTGCACCTTAAGATCAATTTATTCAAATATTAATATCCCTTAAGGGAGTCATCATCAGCCTGACTAGGAAACATTATTGTCGTGCAGTCCTGGGGAATCTTGCTCAGCAAGGTAACAGAATCAATAAAACACAGACATGTGGGATGTGTGATGAAGGACCTAAAGATTCTCCTGGTTGAGTCTTCCTGGGTTCAAGGGATGTGTGCAGGCAGGCCGATCCTTTTCTCCTTAGTACCACCATGATGCCAAGATTTCTGCCTGGGAGGCCATTGGTAATCCTGATGGTACCCCATGAAGGGCAGGAAGCCCTGTATCAGTATAAACCACCTAGAGGTACAGAAAGAGTCAGCAGACAGCCTTTCCTTACAGTGGATTGGGCGTAGATGATCTGACCATCCTTGAGGTCCTGGGAGAACTTCTCAGCCTTTTGTCTGTGTGCCTCACTGTCTCCTTTTATAAGTGTGTGTGTGTGTGTGTGTGTGTGTGTGAGAGAGAGAGAGAGAGAGAGAGAGAGAGAGAGAGAGAGAGAGAGAGAGAGAAAGTTAATAGGAGAGATGTTCATAACAGTCTCTGGTACAGACAAGGTCCCAGGGGTTCTTGCTGCCAATGCTGCTACTGCTATGACGTGTTTGACAGCTCACTTTCTTGCTCCAGGTCTCATAGCTTTTTTTTTTTCTGAAAGGGGATGTTTAAATTATTATAAAAAATTAAATCTACAGATGATTCCAAGCCTAGTACCAATCCTAGACAGTTTTGAGAGCAGCTTCCCTGTTAAGAACGCTTCAATCTGGCCACTCCTACCTCCTGTGGCTGCCCAGGGGCTTAGCATACAGACCAGTCAGCCTAGCTGGAGAGCTTATGTGGACAGCATGGATGATGTGCCTCTAACCCCGTTTGCTATGTGACAGACAGCCACACAGTGTGGTCTGAAGGAGAGATTTAGATGTAGCCAGGGAAAATTAGTTAAAATCGGCAGATCCATTAGGAGATTTTTAAACTGGAAGCATGCTCCCATGGACCATCTAGAGCCCTCTCAGGTAAAGCTAAATCAATACCTCACAATTTGGTTGGATTCATTATTCTGGTCCATGAAACAGCTCTGTTTCTAAATTCTTTCCTGTTTTGCTCTGAAAACTACCCCTGGGGTTCTCTTAGATGAGTGTCTTAGATATCCATGTGGCCCCACTCAAAACCCTTCTATGATGATGGATAACAGATCTGAGGGGAAGGAACTGAGGATGGATTGCTTGCACTGTAGGTTCTCCTATGAACCATGCTGCCCCACATGCCATGGCAGGCCCTGTCAGCCCACAGTCTCCTTTTCTTCCAAGTTCCTAGATGGCTGTCATCAAGTTTGAGAGACTTTGGCTGGACCCCCTCCAAGAAGTATAATTTGCTCCCAAGGAGAGGAGTGGGGACACCTAACACCAACCAACATATTTTCAATAGCTTTCCAGACACTTGGGAGACTTAAGGGTCAGCAGAGACCAAGGGACAGAGGCATGGGCCAATGTTGGGACATGGTAGGACACCGTAGCTCTCACCCCACACTCGGTACCTCCTCCTCCCTGCCCCATCTCTACAGCCCCTTAGACTCAGGGTGGCTGGGGTCATGACCTGAACATGGGAGCAGTGCACAATTGAAGCTCCCAAGGGTAAAGCAGAGTTTGTCCACAGGATCTTTGCTTTTGAAGCAATGCTTCCACTCTCATCTGAGAACACACCACATAATAGGAAAAACCTGAAATTGGGTATAAAATAAGAGCCTTCTAGTGAACCACTTATTTTGATAAGCATAAAGTAATTATGTTCCAGGAAACAGCTCGGGCTTGTGGCTGGCTGTGTGGCTTCTGCAGTCCAACCCCCCAGTTGAGCTGTGGCCCAAGTGTTCTCTAGCTCTGTGCTTTATGTCTGGTTTTTGAGGTGGGTTCAGGATCCTACCTATGAGCGTGTCTCAGTATCACTGGATGGGGTATATTATTACTACTTTTTCTCTCCCGCAGATGGGGAGAGAAGACTCTTTGGATGCTTGGTGCCCAGCTGTTTATGGCAGCTGACTGATAGGGCAGAAGCACAAATGTCTCTGGACCAGAACCTTCCCTTTTAATATTTCAGGTCTGTGGTCACCGAGCATCACTGCTCTGAGCCCTCTATTCTACCAGAAAGGCCAAGAAGCCCCGCTGTCACCATCTCCTCACTTTAGAAATTTCCATGACTGCCTAGCTCCTCTGTGTGCTCGGGATCTCCAACAGAGCAGCTGCTCTGAGTGACAGACCCAGTCCCATCTCAGGAGTGTTGGTGGCTCATGCCAGTCACATCAGAGAGTTGAAACGGTACCACTACCATCCTCATTTTCAGCCCCAGATGCTCCAGTTCTTGCCTGCCCGGCCCTGCTCTGGGACCTATCCTCACTGACGTCCTTGGCTGGTCTGTACAACAGCTTGTTGGTTTCAGAGGTCTTCCAAAGGAGAACTTGGGGATCCTTCCTTTACTTTGGGTCTAGGTGTGGCCCTAAATATGCCAGGAAGGTGTTATTCATCCCAAACTCCAGATCAACAGTGAAAGCAGTAGAGAGGAACCTAGCTGCAGACAGAGTGTGTTCAGAGTGGCCTTAGGTCACCAGACGTCCCCTCTCATCTGTGAGGCTGGTTTCTCATTGCACTCTGCCCAGATGCTGAATGTTTTCCTCTGAGCCCACTGCAGAGACTGGCAGGAACAAGGCTGAGACCCCAGAGGTCTGACACTCATCCCAATCTCACACCTTGAAACTCAAAGTGCTTGGTACACACATGTTAATTTCCCATGATGCTCCCTTGGTTATTTTTCTATTGCTGTGACAAAACACCATGGCCAAGACAACTTATAGAAAAGTTTAGAGGGCTGACAATTTTACAAGATGATTCCATGGCTGTCATAGTGGGTAGTATGGCAACAGGCAGGCAGGCAGGCAGGCAGGCAGGCATGGGGCTGAAACAGTAACTGAGAACTTACATTGGATCCACAAGCATAAGGCAGAGAGAGCTAACTGGGAATAGCATGAGCCTTGAAACCTTAAAGCCCACTTCCAGTGTCACACTCTTCTAATGAGGTCACACCTAATCCTTGCCAAACACTTCCACCGACTGGGGACCAAACATTCAAAGATATGAGCCCATAGGTGACATTCTCATTCAAACCACCATACTCCCCCTCCAGTCATGAAAATGCTGACCCAGTGCCACAGAGCTGGTGCCTGAAGGAGAAGGAGAAGAAGGAGAGGGAAGGGGAAGGGGAAAGGAAAGGTGAAGGAAGGTAAAGAAAGGGAAGGGAGAAGGAGAAGGAGGTGGGGAGGAGAGTGAGAAAGAAGGGGAAGGGGGAAGGAAAGGGAAAGAAAGGGAAGGGAGAAGGAAAAGAAGAAGAAGGAGGGGAAGGGGAAGGGGAAAGGGAAGGAGAAGGTGCTTTGTATATTCCATCTTCCAATGATCCAAGATCTTGAGGTTTATTCCATACCCTTTCAGAACAATGTGATTGATACATAGCTCAAGAATCGTTTTTAAATTCTAGCTGCAATGCCATCCAGACTGTACACATATGTATGTGTACAAATGTTCACATTTATACCTGCTGTCAAGTACAAGACTGAGCTATTGCAGTTAGATCACAGGCACTGAGGAGCTATCTCATGTGGTCCTGTGTGTGTGTGTGTGTGTGTGTGTGTGTGTGTGTTGAATACACACTTTTGTGTGTAGGTGTGCAAGCCTGTGCATACCTGTATAGAGGCCAGAGGATGATGCTGAGTCTCTCGCTCTGTAGTTCTCCACTTTATTCCCTTGAGACAGCATCTTTCACTGTACCTGAAGCTGGATTTCTGATATCTGGCAGATTGCCTGCAGGATTCCTCCACTTTGTCACATGGATCAGTCCTTTATTTCTTTTTATGACTGAGTAGTTTTCTGTTAACTGGACACACCACATGGTTATTGTAGTAATGTGTGCATGAATGAACAATTTTTTCCCCCTGCATTTTCTAATTCTGTATTGTGGTTTGTTGAGATCATATGTTGCTGTGGCTTGGGGTACCCACATTGCCAGGAAACACAGATGGAACCTGTTTCTCCAGGCCTCCTGGTAGCCCCTCTATGCACTCCATTACCTTTCCCATACTGAGCTTCCTCCTCGTGTGTCATTCTGCCAGCTCAGTGGTTGGACAGCATCTACCTGTCTGGCATCTCTGGGACTCTGGGAGGTGATGACTACCCAGCATCCTTCTCCACACAGCATAGCGGCTATGCAACAGCTCTGAAGGGCCATCTCTGCCTGTCAGCATAGTAGTGATGCACCTGCTTAGCTTTGATGCATGGGTATGTAATTTGGCCTTAAATTCTCCCCTACTGGCAAGAGCTGGGTTGCTTCTATTGCCCATATGGGCTAAGTGGTAATACAGTTTCCAAACTGTAGCTAAGAACAACCCAGTTATTCTCGACCATTTTTCTAAGTGGAGTGGACAGCAAAGGGGCTGAATGGTGGTACTGAGTCCCCTCATGCTCTACCAGGGAGTGACAGGTGGCTCTCCTATGGCCTGACAAAGGTCAAAGGGACATGTCATGTCAAAGAGACATATCATGGCAAAGTACAAAGGGTCATGGACACACCTAAACCTGGAAGGTTGCTGGGCATCTTCTAGATTCTCTGGGTACCAGATGCCATTGCAGCAACAGCTCACTTGATGACTTTGAACATGAACTAACTTTCATGCTATGCTCAGCATGTTGTTACCTTCTCTGGTATAAAATCCCTAGATAGAAGCCACTGTGGCATGCATTGTGCTGCCTCTGCTCACTTCAGCAGCTGAATCAGAGGATAGGCTTCTTCCTGTGTCCCAACCCCTTTCACCAGCTAAGCCTCGGGAGACTTGGGTCCTGTTGTGGCCCCCAAAGAATGGCCCCCAAGAATGGCACCCAAAGGTTCATATATTTAAATGCTTAGGGAGTGGCACTGTTTGTTAGAACTGGGAGGTGTGACTTTTCTGGAGGAACTGTGTCACTGGGTGTGGGCTTTGAGGTTTCAAAAGCCTAAGCCAGGCCCAGCCGTTCTCTCTCTTTCTGCTGCCTGTGGATCTGAATGTAGAACTCCCAGCTACTTTCTCCAACCCTGTGTCTGCCTACATGCCGCCATGCTCCCCACAGTGGTGACAATTCCCTAAACCCCTGAAACCATAAGCAAACCCCAATTAAAAGCCTTCCTTTATAAGTGTTGCCATGGTTGTGGTGTCTCTTCACAGCAACATATTATTGACTAAGACAGGGCCTCACCTAATCCATCTGCCAGGCTGTACACACCTATATGCAGGAGGGCAGAGCAATTAGAATGGGTCTTCTCCCATCTCACAGCAGAAACTTCTTTGTTCCAGCTGGGACCATAGCTTATAGCAGACTCAGTCTCCTGAAGTTCTCTAATAGCTGGGATAACCAGGATCATGTCAGTAGTCCTATGCAGAGGTGACAGTGCCACTCCTAAGCAGGCTCCTTAAAGACTAGTTGATGGTCCTGACTTCCCCTTTCATCTGAAGACAAAGGGACAGACACATTAGTTGGAGCTGTCAGCCCATCCTAGGCTTGCTGGAAAAGTAGATTCATTTTCTGAGTTTCCTGACAAAAGACAATACATGAGTGGTTTTAACAGAGCCATGTCCCTTATTCAAGCTCCACTGAGGATGCATAGTTATACCAAGTTATACATGCATCTTGTTATTTCTTGTACATATGTACCTATAATCTTTAACTTAAAGATTAGGCACAGCAAGGGATTAAAAATAAGAAATAATGAAATTGAGTAATTATACAAATATATTATAGTACTTTTTTTTTTTAAAGATGAAAGTCATAATAAAATCTATGTCCCTAGAACAGTAGATCTGGTAACCTTGACAGAGTGGATACTTGAGACAGAGAAATGATTTGTATGCCAGGTCAGAGAGAGTGGGAAACTGAAGAGATTTTATCATACTTAGTGTAAGTTAAAACCCAGAAATGGTTTGTTTTCTCAATTTCCCACATAATGTCTTCAAAGCAAAGTTGATCACGTGTAAGCAAAACCACACAAGTGAAACCGCATGTAAGGGAGTACCTCTAAATAAAGACTTAGTCCTCGCTTCTGGGAGCCAGAGGTCAAAGCTCAATGGGAGACTTTGTTCTCTGTGAAGCCTCTTATGTTGGAATCCTTCCTAGCCGATCTAGACTTTGCTGGAGTTCTAGACTTTGCTGGAGTTTTCCCAGCATTCCTTGCTTGAGCTCTCATCCTCTAGTCTTTCTCTTGATTGTCGTATGATGTTTTCCCAAAATGTGTCTATGTGTCCTGTTTTCTTAGAAGGGGAATCATTAGATCAGGGTGCTTTCCAAGCAAGAATAAAGCCATGGTGATTCTAAGATCCTGTCTGAAGTAAGGTCACACTCAGGTTCCAGGTAGGCACAGATTTGAAGGACACAATATCTATCCAGTACAAGGAGAGGAACACAAATGTTCCTTTCCTTAAAATGGTTGAGCCTTTTCATTCCAGTCAGACACCCACACCCCATCTGTCACCCTATGGGATCAGATCAGAAGTCTCTTGGAGACCAGGGAGCTGTTGTCATAACCTCAGAAGGAGAAGTCTCAGGAAATGAGGCGTCCCCATGAACGTCCCCACTCAAGAACCTCTGGTCCCTGACATGTCGCATACACAGGCCCTTGATCTGAAGTCCCTCGGTGCCAGCCCTTCCTTGCTGGTGTGCTGTGGAGTCAGAAGGGCTGCCCGATGCACTGGCCTCTCTGCCTTGGAGACTTATCAATTGGGTTTGTCTTCCTGTTCTGGGGATTTCTGAAGCTCAGTACACATTCTGGGCCAATGAGATTCAGATTCCCTCTCAATCCTCCTCAACACTCCACTCACCCCTGGAATCTTGTTCAGATTGGTGAGGTCAGAATGCCATCTCCCAGCCTGTAGGCCACATCCTGCCTACAAGCCAAGGGCCTATTCATACTTCTTGTCCCCTAAGGACCTGTCACCAAGTAAAGTCCAATGGTCGCATCTAGCAGTCCTAACCCACTCATGTTATAAGTTAAATTAGTTTGCAAAGTTTTAAAAATGCCTGGACTCTGAATCTTGAACCCACTGGCCTGCTAAAACAACAACAACAACAAAACCAAAACAAAAAAACGAAACAAACAAACAAAAACAAAACCACACAGATAGGCCATGCATGGTATAGCACACGCCTTTATCACAGAACTTGGCGGGAGGGGGAGGGTGGTGGCAGAAGCAGGTGGATACCTATGATTTTGAAGCTAGTCTGTCTACACAGCAAGCTCCAGATCAACCAGGACTACATAGTGAGCCCTGTCTCAAAAGCAAAATGAACCACACGAGTATCACAGCCCAGATATGAACTTCTGCTTAGCAAGATGACATTCAGACTCATGCTGTGACCACGGAGACAAGTGTACACCTAACACTTCACAGGCATCTTTGGAAAACAGTTTTTGAGGGATTAGAGAGATGAGATAAGAAAGAGCATTTGCTAGGAAACTCAGAGGAACTGAGTTCAAATTTCTGGCATCCATTTTAAAGCCACCCTTGACTATGCATGCCTGTGTTGGGGGACAGAGACAGGCTGATCCCAGGAGCTCATTAGTCAGCCAATCAAGCTGAAATGGAGCGTTTCAGGGTCTGTGACAAAGACTCTGGCTTAAAAAATAATGTGGAAAACGACAAAAAATGACACCTAATGTCCTCTTCTGGTCTCTGCATGGACATGCACAGGTGTACACAAAGACACACATAAAGATACACACGCATACAGATAAATACACACACACAGAGACAGATAGACAAATACACACACACACACACACACACACACACACACACACAGAGACACAGACACACACACACACACACACACACACACACACACACACACACACACAAACCAAACATTTTGGTCATGTTATCTAGTAGGCCAGCAAAAGGTTGCACCTCTGTCACTGGGTCCAGGTCTTTATCATCATGATTGTCTATCTGTCTTCCTTGCTCTGCAGTTTTTGTCCCTTCCTTCCTTCCTTCCTTCCTTCCTTCCTTCCTTCCTTCCTTTCTTCCTTCCTTCCTTCCTTCCACTAGGAAAGGCTGTTTTAATTTTCCTTTCTGGTAAGAGATCCCCTACCCGCTTTGTCCATTGGAATATTTAGAAGTTTTTCTTACTAGCTTGATGAAGTCTGTAGGAAGAAACATCCTGTGCCCTTCTTCTGTCTCCTTGGTAGGTATTTTTCCCCTGTTGAGGCAAACTTTCTTCAGGTGTGAAGTTCTGGAAGTTTGCAGCATGAATCCTCATTTGAGGGACATTAGGGGACATAATGGGCACGAATGTCTTTTATTGCAGTTCTCAAACAATACAAATGTTCTCTTCGGATGGCCATGTTTTATATGGACCCTCTATAAAGTCCAGCGGCGTAACACTAAATCATAAATAAGTGAAGGCGTTTGTACAGGAAGCAAAGATATTGAAGTCGGTACACGTAGCTTCCCTCCACATTTTTAAAATTATAAAGTAATAAACACACAAAGTAAAAATATTAAGGCAACGTAGTCTGATATTAAATGAAAAAGAACCATTGCCCGCCTCGTCCCCGGCTCTCAGGAGAAACCATTTTAACGGTTTATGTTTTCAGAACTTGTTGTTGCTGCCATATTTCTAAATAAAATGCTTTTACTGCTGCCTCAGGATTGACCAATTTTAGACAATATCTACTCGGTGTCCCAGGATGAAAGAGAAGTCAAGTCATTTCCACTTCCTCCATCACCCCTTTAATTGTGTTAGTTGTATTATTTTTAGCTCTTCCAGCTTTTCTTAATAGCTTGGAATCGTGTGCAGACACCTCCATTTCTGCTTGGCCAGTGGTGGGTCAGCTCAGGGCTCCTGGGGGTCAGGGGACAGGATGAGACTGAGCTCAGAGCTGTGCCTCCTGGGGAGGCCTGCCTCTGCTTGGCCCAGAGCTCATTCTCTCAAGGCATGCTGGGCAGCCATGAGGTGCAAAGCCCTGCACAGCAGGAAGTAAATCACAACACCCAGGGCTCACAGGGCTTGCTCTCTTGTTTGGAGAAGACAAAAAACCGGACAAAAATCATCAGCTGAAAGATGCAATCTATCAAGCAGTGACAGAACCTAATGAGGAAACAGGAAGTGGATGAAGAGTGAGAGGGGTTACAGATTAATAAGGAACCAGGGAAGGTGTGTCTGACTCTCCCTTCTGAACCTGTAACTTTGTCACCCCTGAAATTACCTGTAGTCCTACAGCCAGCAAACTCTTACTATGATTTTATAAATGCAGATCTTACTATTTGCAGTGGGGTTATATAGATAAGCCCTCATGGTAGATTAAAAATATCACAAGTCAAGAATGCATTTGAGACTGTGAGCCTAACAGGAAATTAGTTACACGTGTCATTGCTGTGATAAGATATAATGAAAGAAACATCTTAAAGGAAGAGTGCTTATTTTGGTTCCCAGCTCAAAGGTACAACCGTGGCAGGGAAGGCCTGGATGCAGAGGCATCTGAGTCAGGGAGCAGAGAGTAACAAAGGCTTTACTTTCTTTTTATGCTGCACTTGGGACCAGAGCTCAGGAAGTAATTTTGCCCTCATTTATTTATTTCTTTGTTTGTTTTGTTTGTTTGTTTAATTTACATGAGTACACTGTAGTTGTCTTCAGACATACCAGAAGAGGGCATCAGATCCCATTACAAATGGTTGTGAGCCACCATGTGGTTGCTGGAAATTGAACTCAGGACCTCTGGAAGAGCAGTCAGTGCTCTTAACTGCTGAGCCATCTCTCCAGCTCAATTTCGGCCTCTTATAGCACGAATCTTTTTACATTAATTAACCTAAGCACAAAAATACCTCATAGACATAACCCAGAGGCAAATCTCATCTAAAGTAGATGCAACAGGTGTACTTGAAGGCTTGTGTCCTAACTAATTCCGGGTCCTGTGAGGTTGACAGTCCACACTAATCATCACAAACACCAAATATCACAGCTGGGCCTGCCTTAAATTTACAGTACCCACATTACCTTATAGTTAGGCAGGCATCATATATCATAAAGACCTTTTTTGCAAATAAAGTGCAGGATAGTTCATGTATTTGTATGTGTTAGGGTGTAAAACCACAAAACACAGTATCAAAACCAAATTGCTAGCTCTTTCTTCTTTGGGAAAACAGCAAATGGCGGATGAACAGGTGCAGGGGGACAGCCTAGAGGATTGCAAGGGCCCAGGTTTGGGATCTGTAGTGGCTTCCAGGGAGGAGTGAGCAGCAGTTTTAAAGGCTGCAGCGTGGTGGTCTAGGCAGTGACCATGGCTGAGGTTGTGGGGCTCATGGAGATAAAGCAGAGGACAAGACCTGGATCCCTGTCACCAAGTTAGTCTGCCTCCTCAAGGACACGAAGATGGATTGAGTCCTTGAAGGAAATTTACCTGTTCTCCTTGTCCACCAAAAAAAATCTGAAACTACTGACTTTTTCTTGGGTGCATCCCTTAAGGATATGGTTCTAAAGATCACAGACACAAACTCTGGCTGGGCCAATGGTCCAGGCTTAAGGTTTGTGTTGCTTTTGGGGACTACAGCAGTCATGTTGCTCTTGGTAGTAAGTCTTCCAAGGAGGTGGCCACAGACATCTGAGGGGTCATCATCTTGGCCACCTTTCCATTATCTCTGTGTGAAGAGGCTACTGGGAAAACAAGATTGACAAGCTCCACACCATCCTAAACAAGTTAATTTGGCCCTATGGCTCTGGGCTGGTGACCACCCCCTGGGCCCCACCCCTCCATCCCCAGAGGAGCTGGAATCATCTCTGTCCCTGTGTCCAAGAAGCTGTTGCTACTTCTTGGTACTGATGACCACTCTACATCATCCAGGGGCTGCACTGCTACCCTGGGCAGCTTTGTCATGGCCACCTTTGATGCCATCTCTAAGAGCTAAAACTCCTCGATCCCAGCCTCTGGAAAAAGACCATATTCTCTATTTATTCCTCTCAGTAATCCACAGACTACCTTATGAAAAAAAATCACACCGGAGTTTCTGTTTAGTGGATCTAGGCTCTAGCCATGGCTACCATATGAGGTTTTTATGAAAAATAAAGTTCCTTACATTTGGGGTAAAAATGCTGTTCATACAATAAACTGTAAAGTGACAGTGGCTTCCCTGCATGATCAAAGTGGTTGGCTAGGCACTAGGCAGCGATCAGCTACTGGCTGGCATCATAGGTAAGTATCTGTCTTAGATTTCAAATCCAGAAAGATACCAAATTGAAAGCACAGTTTCTGCCAAAAGCAACGAGGCTGAGAAATTGTAAGTTAAACCATCATACATCAGGGACCATCAGCATTATCCCTTTCCATGTCCAGGAAGGGGATGGAATCTTATACCATTAAGATGTATACCATGGCAGCTGTCAGGGTACCATCCAGGAGCAGCCCTGAACACGGATTTTTTTATTTTACACTCTTTCAGTTGCTCAGAATGTCAGGATGTTTTGTGAAGGTGCTGGGCACTCTTCTATTGCTCTCTGCTTCTCTTATCCTTAGCAGCCTTAACTTTTTCACATTGATGGGAGGCAGGAAGCGAGCTTCTTCACTGTGTACTCTATCTAAGTCCTGGTGGGTACAGACACTACAGGCCCTCAGACTACAGTCACTTCTCATAGTGAGCTCAGTGGGGGCATGGCTGATTTCTGGACCCTGTCCCTCTTTTCCTCATCCTTCTGAATTTATAGAAGTAGGTCTTCAAGAAAGATGTCAAAGAGCCAGGCACGTTGACGCTTGCCTTTAATCCCAGAGTTCAAGGCTAGCCTTATCTATATATCAAGCTCCAGGCCAGCCAGAGCTATATAGTATGACCTTGTCTCACACACACACAAAAAGTTGTTAGAAAGACACAAAAGAAACTTTCTTCCAAGGCTGGGGAAATACACAGTCAGTGAAGCTTGAGTACCTGAGTTTAATCCCAGGCACCCACATACAAAGCCAGGCTTGGTGGTCCAAGCTATGCCAGAAATGGGGAACAGGAGGATTTCTGTTGTTGCGGCCCGAGCTGCCCCACGTTTGGGGGCCAGAAATGTTGAGAGCCACTCTGCCCCACACTTGGGGGCCAAAATGTCTCTAACCACTCTGTCAGTGTTGGGACCCACACTGCCAAAAGCTTTGGGGGCTAAATTGTTAGAGCCTGCTCTGCCCCAAGCTGCTCAGGTCTGCAGGTCAGGGTTCAGCAAGAGAGAGAGTGAGGATGGATGCCCTGAGGAATGGAGACCAGACAGAGTGTGATTCAATCCCGTTTATTCTTCAGTCTCTCTTCTTAGTCCAAGTCCCAAGTCTTGAGTTCCTAGTCCCTAGTTCCTAGTGCCTCCAAGTTCCAAGTTCCTTCTTCCAAGTGCTAAGTGCCTAGTGTCTAATTCCAAGTTCTTCCTCCAAGTGCCAAGTGCCTAATACCTAATAATAATTTCTTCTGAGTTCTCTAGTCCAAGTGTCTTCTTCCTCAATGCCTAATTCCTACTCCAAGTTGTACTCTAAGTTGTACTGTAAGTTGACCTGAACTCTTCTGTCTGCCTCTCGCCTTTTATATGTCTCACTTCTCAGCCACACCTTTAGGTCACGCCTTTAAGTCATGCCCTTAGGTCTTGTCTCTAAATCTGATCTCTAAGCCACGCCCTTAAGTCGCACACTTTT
The DNA here is from genome assembly GCF_011762505.2 of Arvicanthis niloticus. Lineage (NCBI taxonomy): Eukaryota > Metazoa > Chordata > Mammalia > Rodentia > Muridae > Arvicanthis > Arvicanthis niloticus. The sequence continues at coordinate 104,161,756 of NC_047658.1, read as the reverse complement.
AAGTTACACACCTTTAAATCTCACACACCCAAGGGAAAATCCTGGGTAACTAAAGCAAGATGTTATCAGAGTGTGCTCAGCTGCTGTAGGCTAATGTAATCAAATCTCTTGTCAGGCTCAAGATGGCTGCAAGGATGATAGCCGCCTTCTGTCGGCTTCCCACATTCTGTGACCCACTAGTAAGTGTAGGTGCCAGTGATAGACCCTATTGCAAAAAAAAAACAAAAAACAAACAAACAAACAAAAAACAAACAAACAAACAAACAAACAAACAAAAAAACAAACAAAAAAAACCCAAAAAACAAAAAACAAAACAAAACAACAAAAATAGAGCTTCTAAGGGATGGCACTTGAGATTGACCTCTAGCCTCTACATACATATACATACATATGTACACCAGCACACAAATAAATATACACATAGAGAAACTTAGATCTCTGAGCACAACCAATTCTTTGGGTGGACATACATCTCAAATTATTGCCCTAGGATACTATACGTTGGTCCCCTTGTGTTCTTACCTTTGCTGTGGCACAGGAACGCCTCTTGTCTGTTAAGTTCTATTTCAATGACATCAACCTGATTTGGGATAGCTTTTTTTTTTTCTTTCTAGAAAGTTTCCAGAGGTTTTGCCTAAATTATTGATGCCTTGAAATTTTACAAGGCTGATGCCAGGAAAGCTTCATTTCAGAAGGAGGAAAAATCAATAGCCTTGCAAAACCAATAGGTTTGGTGGCTCTGACAGATGAGTAGGGTCATGTTGTAAGGGGGACTATTCAGGACAAATATATTCACACTGAGTGGTTGACAAGATGGCTGCCCCCAGGTATGGTGTAGAAGAGCTACTATAGTTCATGGTGAGCAGAGTGTACTCAGGTCCAAGGAGCTCTATCTTGGTATCTGCACGGGCATCTTCTGTCACAGAGAGCCTGTCCTACCATATCAGCACTCTCCATCCATGTGCAAGTACACTCACCCACAGATAACAGTCAGCAGTTTGTTCTAAAAACATTGCAGCTCTGCATGAGCAGCTAACAAAGCCCACACCACTGGAAGAATTCAGAGCAGGGACAACCAGGTTTACAATACATCACATGCCCAGTTGAGGCATTGGGAGGGTCTCCACAGGGAGGCAAGCTCTACAGTTGTTAGGCATCAAGCCAACACCACTCTGTTTGGCCCAGCCATGTTATCCTTAGCTTTGTTGGCTTGACACATACTATAGTCATATGGCAGGGAAACTTTAACTAAGGAATTGCTTAGGTCAGGTTGGTCTGCTGGCGTGCCTTGATTGCTAGTTGATGCATGAGAAAGCAGCCCACTGTGGGTAGCACCATCCCTATGAAGATAGTCCTGGGCTTTGTAAGAAAACCAGCTAAGCACAGATCTGGAAGTGTCTGAACCACCAGGCAGCATTACTGCTTCAGTTTCCTGTCTTGTGTTCCTGCCCTGACTCCCCACAATGCTGAACTGTGACCTGGAAGTGTAAGCCAGTTAGACTCTTCCCCCTCTAGGTTGCTTTTGGTTAGGGTCTTTTACATAGCAACAAAGTGAAACTAGAACAAGAGGGGAAGCCATGGCTCATACCAGCTAGGCTTCTGTCATTGGCCAGCACCCAGAGCTGAATGCTGGGACAGTTGGGATCACCTCATGTGTCATGTGTCATGTGTCCTTGCCAGTTTCTATGGACTCTTATTTCAGAACAGACCTTCAATATTACCTCTAACAATTTTCACCAAGCCACTGGGCCTGAGCTCCTGAGGTCTTCTCTGAGACATGGAGACTGACAGCACAGAGGGAGCTCTCATTGGAATGGTTTGCAGAAGTGTCTGATAGTCTTATGCTTGACCACTGTCCTTTGCACAGAACCTGGGAGAGATGGATGCAGAGTTACTACTATATGCGACATTGTCACTTAGCTACTTGGTACTTGCCCTATCTCTACTGGGGCCTTCCAGTAGCTCTTGGGGCTGTACTGCTAGGACCCAAAGGGACTATCATTTCCCTTCGCCTCTTTCCTGGCAGGACTCCCTCTGTGGAGTCTGCCCAATGCTTGGCTGGATCAATGCTGAGACTGGATGTGGGTTGGATACCTTACTCACAGCTTCCCAGCCCAGCCACAGGGCAGCCAGGAAGAGATTCCTCTACACGTCTGCAGAGGTTAAGCCCCAAATGCTGTTTCTGCAGATAGTTGAAGTGCCTGGCTCTGACTGTCTGCACAGGTGCCTGGAGGCCAGCCTCAGCCTCGGAACCCAGCCTTAGTGAGAGATCCTGAGCCAGGGAGATAGCAGTGCCAGCACAAAAGCAGAGCAGACTCCATAGCTGGCCTCTTTCCTTGCCCTGGCTTCCCCTCCACAGAAAGGTTGAGGCTGATCAGACAGGCTCAGCACTCTCAAAATCCCAGCCCAGATCCATGGCTACTAACTTGGGATAAGCATGTTTTTAGTTCACATGCACATGTGGTGGCCACTAGTTCACTGGCTTGGTTGGTATAAGGTGACTCTCTGGCCTTGATCCTTGATCATGCTGGATTTGTCCTTTCTGGGAGCTGGTTCATCTTGGTGAAGGATGAGAACCTCTGCATTCTACCCTGGTGGACCTAGTCAGTTTTCACAGTATGGCTTCAGGATACCTGGCCCAGCATTCCTTGTGGTCATGTTTCCAGGCCTAGCTCTGACAATAAGGTCTGGGTTTCTAGTGTGGTTCCTGGGATGAGACAATGGCTCTGGATGCTCAGGGCTGTCCTAGGGGCTGAAAGACGCAGAGCTTTTGGCTGCCTCGGTCTCCCCCACAAGCTGCTAGTTCTCTTCCTGCTGCTGCTCCATGTGTAGCAGTCGGGAGGCCATGTTGTCTTGAACACAAGACTAGACTATTTTTGTTGTTGTTCCAATGAAATAATATAAAATTGACTACTTTTACCATTTAAGACACACACTCACGTAGCAGTTAGCTCACAAAGCTGGACATAGGCCACCATTTGAATTCTGATGGGTTCCTCATTGCCAAGTGAACCTTAGCATTGCTCAGTACTTGCCAGCCTCTGCCATGACTGGTCCAGGCTGTCACCAACTGACTCTCCATCTCCCTAGATAAATCTACTCTGGGCATTTATATAAATGGGGTCATATGGTGCTGTGTGACGCCTTCTACGACTGTCTTCTTCACCTCACACCTTGACAACTCATCTCAGGCAGCAGATGCTTCCAGGAACATACTGTCTGTAGCTGGATCCTGTCCCAGGAGGTAAGCTGGCACTGTACAAATGCTGAGATATGTGGTGTAGGATGAACAGAGAAAGTTCTGAGGCCACTGAGCGCAGGAGATGCTGTTCTTCATGCAGAGATGAAGAAAACTTGCAGAAAGGTCCAGCGGATGGCCATGGAAGGAGGCTCCCCTCCACTGAAGATCAGCAAGGCTGAGTGAGGCTTAGAGTTACAATTTCCATATTAAAATCTCAGTTCAATGGCAAGGGTTGTGACCCTGAGAAAGCTATGTGTCTTCACGAGGCCTCACTCTCTTCCTCTGTAATGGGATGACCCAAAAATGATTGTAATGAAAGGTTTTGGAAGGAATAACATCTGTCATCAAGCACTTTTTAATCTAACTTAGGTTTTTGTATGCATATATGTGTGTATGTGGTATGTATGCATATATGTTGCCTGTACTTATGTGTGGGTGTGGTGGTTTGAATATGCTTGATCTAGGGAGTGGCACTGTTAGGGGGTGTGGTCTTGTTGGAGTAGGTGTGGCCTTGTTGGAGGAAATTTGTCATTGTGGGGGTGGGCAATGAGACCCTTATCCTAACCATGTGGTAGCCAGTCTTCTTCTAATGACCTTCAGATGAAGATACAGAACTCTCAGCTTCTCCTGCACTATGCCTGTTTGGATGCTGCCATGCTCTGGCCTTGATGATAATGGACTGAACCTCCGAATCTGTAAGCCAGTACCAATTAAATGTTGTCCTTCTTAGAGTTGCCTTGGTCATGGTGTCTGTTCACAGCCATATACTCTAACTAAGACAATGGGGGGCCATGGTGTCTGTTCACAGCAGTAAACTCTAAGACAGTGAGGATATGTGTATGTGTGCGTGAGCACACACACACAAGCTCATGCACAGATTCACATGTATATGTGTGCATGTGCATGCAGAGGTCGGAAGTTGACATCAGGTTCCTTTCTCAATTGCTCTCCAATTTATTGGGATAGAGTTTCTCCCCGAACCTGTACATCGGCAATTCTACCTGGCTTAGATAGCCAGATTATCCCAAAGATCCTCTGTCTCTGCCTCCCAAGTGTCGGGATTACAGGTAGCTACCATGCCTCACTGGCTGTGCATGCTGCAGATTTGAACTCTGCTACTCACACTTTTGTGCCAAATGCTTTATCCACTGAACCAGCTCCTCATATCTCAATCTCTCTCTTGTTCCTGCAGGTTCATATATGGGTGTGGGAAGTAATGCAGAGCCGCCCATCTTCTTCAACCAGACTCCCTTTGTACAAAGCTAGTGTGCAGCCACTGATAAGCAAGCCTTAAAAGTAGGTCAAAGGGGAAGTGCCCCCTTACTATATTTGTCCCTCTCCTGTCTGCATCCTTCCTTAATCCAGGAGACTAAGGTATTACTGTGGTGGTTTGAATAGGATATCCCTCATAATCTCAGACACTATGGCTCTCTTCATCATCATAGACCCTTTATTTATCTAGAACCATACCCCAGAAAAACCTTCCCTTCCAAAAGCTGCTTTGATCACAGTATTTTATCACAGCAATACAAAACTAACTAGCACACTTACACACTCCTGTAACTCAGTCACTTCAGGAGTTCTACAAATCATATATATAACAAATATGATGTATTATGTATATTTATAGCAGTGGGTGTGGTGGGCCATGACTGGAATAGCATTTTGATGGTGGAGGCAGGAGGATCTTGGGTTGGAGGCCAGCCCAGGCTACCAACTGAGATTTTGTCTTAAAAAACCAAGGGCTAAGGATGGATCTCAATAGTTCAGTGCTTCCTCAGTATGTGCAAGTTCAGGAACCCTAAGCCCTGCCTATGTCTCTTCTACACAGCTATTGGCTGTCAGCATCTTTATTCACCAATCAGAGATACTGTGGGGGACAAGGTCATATAACTTTACCTGGGTCTACATAAGGAGTCTGGGACCAACTAGTATTTAGTATAACAAAAGACCAAACCTCAATAGTGACAAACTTCCCCCAACAAGGCCACACCTCCTAACAGTGCCATTCTCTGTGGGTCAAGCATTCAAACATATGAGTCTGTGGGGTCTGAACCTATTCAGGCCACCACAAGGGAGTATGGCACTGAGGGAGGGATTTGAGAATTTAGAGCCTCACTCCCTTCCTGATTTGCCCTCTTGCACTTTCTTACTCTTTCAGCTTCCTGTGTGCTGATGAAACACAACCAGTCAGCGTTCTGCTCTGGCTTGTGTGTCATTATGGACTTTAGCCCTAGACCTGTAAGGCAAAATAAACTCTTCCTTAAGCTCATCACAGCAAGAGAAAAGTAACTAATACACCGAATTTGATATATTTTTTGTTTATTCTTTCTGCTGCTGGTTTCTCTCATTTGCTCTGCTTTCCTAAGGTTATTTGAATACTTTCTTAGAATTCCACCCTAACTATTGGGTTCTTTGATTTTTCCAAGATTCCTTCCTTCACTCTTTCTTTTGTGTTTATAGAACTCCCTTACAGTGTCTCTTTGGGCAGGAGGAGTTCAGGTAGCAGTTTCTCTCAGCGTCCACCACAGAATGTCTCCATTGCTCCCGTAATGCCAAGGAACAATTTTTAACCTGTGCATAAGACTTGGTGGGCAGTTCTTTTTCCCAGCACCTGAAGTGTTTGGGGCCAGTTCCTTGAGGATCCTGTGGTTTCTGATGAGGATCAGTCATAAATCTCCATTCTAACACAAGGAAGGTATCTTCTCTGCTCCTATTTCCCTTGTTCCTTAGTTTTCATGTGTTGAGTTGAATGTACATTGGTGTGGGTTTTTGAAGTCTGGGTGCTCAGTCCCTTGAATCTGTAAGTTTACTCATTTTACCAGTTGGATAGTTTTTCTTCATCAGGTCTGAGTACTTTTTAGCCTTTTTTTTTTTTTTTTTTTTTGTCTCTCTGTCCTCCACCCCCACCTCACACTCTTAGCTGATCAGCAAGACATGTTCTTTGTAAAATCCCACATGTTCCTCAGATTCTCACTTTTTGTTTGTTGGCTTGTTTTCTTTTGAGACAAGGTCTTGCTGTGTATTCTTGACTGGCTTAGAACTTGCTATATGGACCAGAGTGGTCTTGAGTGTGCAAAGATCCACCTGCCTCTGCCTCCCAAATACTGAGATTAAAGGCATGCATCACCAGGTTCACTTTTAAAACTATTTTTTTCTACTTTAGATTGAGTAATGTCTCCTCCTCTTCCTCTTCCTCTTCCTCCTCCTCTTCTTCTTCCTCTTCTTCCTCCTCCTCTTCTTGTTTTTAATTATTTCTTCTGGCTACTTTGGATTTTTTAAATTTAAATTATGGTATTTACTTCTAAAACTTTCCTGTGGGTCTTCCTTATGTCTGTCTTCTCTTTCTTTTCTTAGTCTTTTTGTTGCTTTTCATTAGTTTCAATTGCTGATTCGATTGCCGATTGACATTTGGCTTAAAAGCTGCCAGGTGATGTTCACATCCCTACCTGGTTGCTGATACATGTTTATTGTAATGTTATATTCCATTTGAAATTATTTTGGTTCTTAGGGTGAATAGCTTTTGATTGAAGCCTAGATGTTTTCCATATTATGTTTAGGACTCATTCTTATTTGAATTTTCAGTTATAGTTGATGCTACTCTGCCAAGGAAGGAGAGTCAATGTCTTGCTTCTGTTGACCCCACTATAGGAGTCATTGCTGCTGGGTGGCATGGGATATCTGTCCCATGGGATAGCTGTTCCCTTGGTTTTACTTGCTGGCAAGGGTAGAATAGTAACCTCTTTGACACTAGTGGGTGAAACATCACCAAGTTTCTGCTGAGTATAGCACAATGCCTAGGTTTTCTTGGCTCCTAGCCATCACACATAGGTGGGACTACAGTGATATTCAGCCGTATTATTCAACAACTCCTTGTATTAGAGCAGGCTTTTAGTTTTTTCCATTTATTTTAATTTACCGAGTCTGACTGCATGGTGTAACTGCTGGTATAAGCATGCCATGGCAAGCAGAGTTCAGAGGACAACTTTCAGAAGATGGTTCTCTCCTTTAACATGTAGGCTCTGGGGATCAAATATGGATTGACAGATATAATGGCAAGTGTCCTTACCTATCATGCCGTCTCATTGGCCTGGATTGTCTTTCAATGTACTGTGTTGGCCTTGAGCTGTATGTCCACGTTAAAAGAAGACCCATAGAATCAATGAATTTGCTATTATCCCCGTACTTTTCTGCAATCCCCACAACATTTTAAAGATTTTAAAAAATGTATAAGATGGTTTTGCCTGCATATACATCTGTGCACGTGTGTTTGCCTGATGCCCTGCAGAAGTCAGAAGAGCACAGTGGAACCCCTGGAACAGGAGTTATGGATTGCTGTGAACTAGTGTATGGGCGCTAGGAACTGAACCTTGGTCTTCTACAGGAGCATCAAGTGTTCTTAACCGCTGAGCCATTTTCAGCCCTACATATTTTTCTCATTTATTAAAAAAAAGTATAATTTAGAAAAACATGAATCCCCCCCCCCCACCCAGACCCTGATACATTCCTCAGGAGCTTTTTCCTTAAACAGGATGGATCATCACATCATAGGTAGAGAGTCCTTCCCAATGCCAATGGCCCACTGAAGTCTTTTGAGGCAGAATTTTATGGCCCAAGGAAGCCCTCAGTTTCAGGCCATTTCAGGTGAGCTGGTCACCATGAGCATCATGAGTTGCTATAGACAAATGTCCTCAAAAAATTCATCAGCTAAACACAGGAGCTTCCTGTTCACTCAGATAGAAGTCCAGTGAGCAGTTGCTTCTACGGTCCACCTTGTATGTGGCAGGCATGGTCCAGCTGGAGACCTTACTCTTGCCTGGGATTTGGCCCTCAGAGACCTTGTTAGGGCAGGAGAAATATATGTAGAAAAGCAATGTTCCATCATAACAGATCACTCACATGTTCCCATTCCATGGGCAGACCCGTGCACAGATCACAGGGGAGTATCTCTCCTATGAGGAGACTAAACACATCCTGCAGAAGCTCCCATGTAGAAATTAAATAGCTGAATTTCAATATTGGAAGAAGCCTGAGACTTATTAAGCACTTGGGCCTCCTATTTTATGATCTTACCCCCTTGGTAGGGTGACATAGATTTATCTTGTCATCTCAAATCATTTTCTTTGGGTACGATTCCCCCAATAGGCCAGTTCTCCACAGGAGCTGCCATGTTCAACCCCCTCCAAACCCCAAAAACCCCCAAACTAAAACAAAAAACAAAACAAAACCCAACCAACCAACCAACCAACCTCCCCCCCCCAAATACCTCTATCCTCTGAAGAGAACCATTTCATGTATCTTTCTCAAGAGCAACAAGCAGAAACCCTGGAGATGGGGACCACACAGTCCTTACTAGATGGATCTTCTGCAACAAACCCGACTATTCCATTCCCGGGTGAAGCCACATTCTCTCTTCACCCCTGTGGGTTGAAGAGTTAGTGGCACCCCCAGGTCTTGGTTGCTTCTTGTAGGGGTTCATAGCTGTCTGAGGCTCAGAGTTAAGCACTTCTGGGTGAGAGGAAAATGTCCTCTTCCTTCTCCGTTACAGGGCAACCTCCAGAGGCGCCCTGCCCAGCTTTTCTTGTGCAGTAAGGAGTCAGAGTCTGTGCTTTGATGCTATAGCAGCCACTTGGGTACCATAAGGGATTGTTTAGAGCTCCTAGGCCACTTGGTTAAACATGAGGATAAGACAGATACCCCAAAGGATGCAGGCAGGCCGTTGATGCAATTGTTTAAACTCCTCCCGGCTATAGCCTTTCTAATATCAGCCTTCTATGCATGAATCTTAAAAAAAATTTCCCATCTTTGCCTAAGCCAGTTTAAGTTGGTTTTCTGTTGCTTACAACCTAGACAAAAGTAGTGTCCCTGGGGGCCAGAGTCAGGAAGGGGACAGCTGCAAAGAGGGATCTAACAAAAGAAAAACATGTAGATAGAAACTATTCCATTATGTAGCTTTGGAGACCAAGGTAACCATGACAACAAAATACGGATGGACAGCAGGATGCCAACAAGTACTGAGCATGCTCTGAGCCTCTGATATGGAAGAACCTGATGTGGTAGATACTATCAGCCCATTTTATAGATGAGGAAACTAAAGTCCCAAGGGGGTCAGCTTTAGTAAAAGACACTATTGTGAAAGGTTGGGCTGCCCAGGGAAAGAGCATATCTCAGTGGGGACATGGCTAGAGGAAGGAACTCAATCAAAAGCTCAGGTGTGAATTCTAGAACCTCCCTCTATAGCTGTCCCTGCACAGGCCTAGCAGACTTCCCTCCAGCTTCCTGATGCAAGAGGGCAGATTCCATGTAAGCTCGAGGAATCTTTAGGTGGAGAGAGTGTAGGTGCTTCCCTAAGTTTTCTGCAGGGCAGTGTAGGGAGGAGATTCAAGATAAAATCCAAGGGCCATGGCTGTGCAGTTCCCAGGAGTCCCACCTGGGTAGCAGCTTTTACTGGGGCTTCCTCATGGAGGCATGGCTGGTAAATGGAATCACTGTCAAGGCTACACTTAAGATCCAGGTCCACATTTTCCCCTATGAGCAGGACTAACTGTTTTTTCTAATCCTGTGTCCAGTCTTTCTCATCAGTGTGGATTCAAGTACGATTGTCCCTGGTGCTCCGTAGCAAAGAAAATTGTCCTGGAAAGTTCCTAGAACTAGTGGTAACTTTCCAGGAGTTGGGACAGAGGGCTAGATGTCCATTGGGAAGCCCAGTCCCTAACCCACAGCTGCCAATCCTGACCTGAAATTCAAATTCACTCATGGGTCCTTTGATACACCTCTCTCTGTCTCTGTCTATGTATGTCTCTCTGTCTCTGTCTCTCTCTTCCTCTCTCTCTCTCTGTGTCTCTTTGTCTCTGCCTCTCTGTCTCTCTCTGTCTCTGTCTCTCTCTTTCTCTCTCTCCTTCTCTCTCTTTCTCTGTCTGTCTGTCTCCTCCTCCTCCCTTCCCTGGCCCATCTCAGGCAAGAGGCAGGATTACAGTCCAGCAGGGCTGCCATGCCTTGTAGGAGAGGAGCAGCCCCAGTGGGAGGATTGGACCTTCTTGAAACCTGTGCTGGCTCCAGGGATACAGAAGGAGCTTAATGGACCCCCTCCCCAAGGCTCACAGAAACCCAAGCAGCTATCTAGGCTCTTCTCTCAGCTTCCGTTACAAGTAGCACTGCTCCATTGTGCTCCTTGCTATGATCTTCCCTTGGCTACCTGCCTTGCTTGGGCCAGTGGATACAGCAGAGCCCTGAATGTTCTTCTGCTGTCAGGCTCACCCCTCAGCTCTGCCGCTGCCAAAAGAAGCAGGCACTCTGCTGGGCTCAAGAAATGAGATACACATAGACCTCAGCAGAACCTCAGCCAGGTGGACCTCCAACCAATCCCACCCAATCAGCAGAGCTGTCTGGATGAGGGTGATGGACCAGGGCCTGCAATTTGGGGAGGTTTACACAAGTGACAACTGATGGACGTGGTGCAAATTGACATGGTGCACTGGCCTCTGCCCTTCAAAGGGGCGTGGGGTGCTACTCATGGTCTGCTTGAACCCCACCTACTGGTTGTCCCATCTATCCATGGTTCACAGTGCAGAGGGTGAATCTGTGTTCCCAAGGCTAAAATCAAGCTGGACTGATCCTCATCTGGACCTTGGTGTCTTAACCAGAAAGTTCAGTCGACAGCAGCAATATTCAACTCCTTGATCTAATGGCACTAGAATCCTGTCTCCTACTGTCTGTGAGCCAGCTGCTCCCTGTGGCTGCTCCAGAGCAGACTCCTGGATTCAGTCTCATATTCAACCTGCAGCCCCTTTGGCAATGGCAGGAGAATCCCTCTCATGCTATGGGACTTTCTGACCCCTATCTGGCCACAGCTCTCCACTCACTCATATTCCCTAGGAATCCTGAAATTATACCAACACAACTGGAAAGCCTAGGACTACATCTCTACTTTTAAGGTCAGCTGTTAAGTCCATTCTTAATGGCACCTGGATTTAGGCTGGAGTAAGCAAATGGGGACTGGGGTATTGGGGACATCTTCAGAATCTAGACTGCCTGACAGGCTGACACCACATAGAGCCTTCAGAGACAAGCATCTATCATCTTTCAGATGAAGCTTGGACCAGCCATGTAAACACATAAAGTGAGAAAGGATACCAAGTTTTTCATCATCTGAACATAGCTCAGCAGGTAAAGGCATTTGCTGCCCAAGCCTGATGATCTGAGTTTGATTCTCCTATGGAAGGAGAGAACCAACTTCTGCAAATTATCCTTGTGACCTTCACATGCCTGCTATGGTCCTGAAGTCCTCCCTATTCAGATAAATTAATATGATTTTAAAAACAAATGCAAGCCTATGGTTTATGCTTTTCAGTATGACTTCTTTTCTTCTTGCTGGTAGAATTCACCTACGAAAATGTATTGTTTAGAACATGCTTCATAGAGCTGCCAAGCTCAACTTTGCGTGTCACTCCTGGTGGCCTCTGTGTTCTTCCATGTCTGTCCTGGACAGGGTTCTGTGTTTGGTTTTTTTTTTTTTTTTTTTTTTTTTTCAGTCTCCAGGACCGTGGCGGCTATATCTCTTCTCTGACATCTGTTGCATATTCTCTCCTCTTCTTACCCTGTTGCCCCAGGGACCAGAGGCTGGAAAAGCAGCAGTGTAGACAGCAGTGAGGAGGGTCTCTGTTCCTGAGTACAACCCGTGTGTGCATTTCACTGAGAGGTTGTCTTCCTTACCCAGAGAACTAGCCACATCCATCAGGTCGGGGGTGATAAAATCTTTATTTTTGGTAGACATGCAGGGGTGAAGGGGGAGAGCATATTTAACTCTTCCACGCCAGTGAGCACATGATCACTCAAGATTAGAAATCTGGCTTGCGTCCCCAGTCTCGGGGATCTGAGCATCTTTGCCAAGTTGAAGTAGACTTGCCAAAATTCCAGATTATAAAAGCACCAGGAAACCTTCTTTGAGTACTTGGCATACTGGGCATGAAAGTGTGCCCTTGTAACCCCCCAAGCACCCACACTTAAGGGCAGGGAGAGGCAGGAGAATCAGAAGTCCAACGTCATCCTTGACTACATAACAAGTTTGAGGCCTGTCTAAAACAAATTAAAGAAATAAAGGACAATACAAATTGGTTGTGCACACAGCTTCATTCTTAGACGTACTACATTCTCAATCCTGCCCACCCTCCTGACTCACTCTCTATGGGTCGTATCAGTTGAGACTTCTAGTGGTCAGTTAGTTCTGCAAGCTTCCTAAGTCTCTTTACATTGGGCTGCCCTGCCCTGACATCAGTGTGCTTGTGACTCTTACAGTCAGCATCTGTGTTCTCCAGAGGTTAGCTCTGCCCAGGTGGGGCTACCTTGCCACAGGCAGTGGGTTTTGCAAGTACCTAGGTAGCTAGTTGTCTTGCAGGGTAGTAGTACTCACCCAAACGACACTGAGCTTGGAGTTGAAGCCCATACACTTGGTTCAGCTAGGTCATTTACACATCAGGCTCCCCAGAAATCTTGCTGAAGTTGTCTGTGTTAGCTGTCTATGCCAAGGTGATACTTCCTAATATGGCTGTTACCCTAGCCAAGGAGATGGGAGGCTTTTTTTTTTTTTTTTTTTTTTTTTCTAGATGGGCTCACTTACTTACACATAGGCTGGGAGGCTCTAGAGAGCTTGGTTGATCCCATCTCTGTCCTGGACAGGCTGTTCTTGGTGTAACTGCAGGAGTAAGGTGTGTGTGTGGGGGGGCACATTTAAATCTTCCACTCCAGTTAGAACTCCTGGCTTGAACAGGCGACAGTGCAATGGGTCCCAGGTTGTTGCACTCTGGCCTATACCCTCTGCTCAGGCCTCTGCTCAGGTTTCCTATGGTGCTCACTTCCCTAGGACTAGGAACTTGAAGCAGTGTTCCCAGTTTGCAGAGGTGTGCCAAAGTTAGGGTCTCAGTGGTTGGCTGGTTGGCTGGAGATCTTTCCTGTGTTCCAGTCTGGGCAGGAAGGCACTAGGCTGGAAACCCAGCTTTTATTCTCTCATTGCCTCTGGCTTTATCTCCCAGGAGGCCCCAGACAGACCCAGCAAACAGAAAAGTACCCAGAGCTGGGGCTGACAGAGCCCCACCAAACTACCATCAAACCTCTTGGTCAGGTGTGACAATGGCTCGGATCTACACAGAGGAATGGGATGCCTTGCTTGAGTCTGCTTTGCTCCTTCCCAGGACAATTACCTGAAACAGAAGGGGCCACTAAGGACTGTGGACAAGGACCACGGGTCACACAGATCCATAGAGCCAACAGCTTAGAAGGTGCCTGTTTTTTCCCTAGCTTAAGGTCCTCCCTATCATTTCCTCCCCTCCCTCTCATTTTCCTTCCCTCCTTCCCTCCATCCCTTCTTCCTTTCCTCTCCTCTCTTGCTTCTAAAAGGAGGGAGACAGTCTCATTTTTTCTCTTCCTTGATTATGTAGGTAGTCAGGCACAGTATACAATTTGTGTAATGTCCTATAAGAGGAAAACAAGTGATGGCCAGTTCCAATTCTCAAAAGAGCTCTGAGCCTTTGCCTTTTCCCCCGGGTGCTCACATATGGACCCACTCTGTTCCCACAAGACACCTTTGCAACCTTCTGTCTACTCAATGCATGACGTCACTGAGTGTCAAGTGAACATAAGCAGAGAGGAGAGGAGTTGTGCTCAGCTGCATGTCACCAGCAGCTGAGAGGAGACTCTCCAAGACTGTCCTGTAGTCTGCTATGCAGAAGTACTTGGATGAGAAGTCAGAGGAGGACATGTTCAGTCTTGGTTAATGGGTACCATGCTGGTCCTATGATATCTTCCATTAAGCCAGACCGATGAAACCAGCTGAGAGCCAGGCCCAAGAAATTGACCTGGGATCTTAGATCCCCAGTCTTGAGGGGATATGTGCACCTTCCCCACCTGTAGACCTGTTCTTGGAGACTCACCTCATTCCTGCTTTCATTTCCATGACCTTCAAACACAGAGACTTCCATAGAGGTCTGTCTCTCAACCCATCTGCCATGGTCAGCTGTCCTTTCTTCTTCCCAGGGACATCTTGCTTCAGAGTTCTCATCCTGCCATCTTCCAGGGGACACTTCTGAATTTCTACCTTCTTTGCAGCCAAGGCCACTGTTGGGGAGTCTGGGTATAGAGAGTGTGACTAAAGTCTACTGTCCCTTCTGGTATCCTGCCCAAGGGACTTTCTCCATAACACACACCCTCCCACTGATGTTGTAGAAGAACGTAGAGAATGTGGTGCTCCACAAGCAGAATATATGGGAACTATGCATTGGATTGCCACCAGTGATCCCACCAGATCCATGAATGCATGGGCAGGGGCAGGTAGCCAACTGAGCAGGTGCCAGAGTCAGGTGAGGCATAATTTCTTTTTTCTTTTTCTTTTCTTTTCTTTCTTTCTTTTTTTTTTTTTTTGTTTTGTTTTGTTTTGTTTTTTGTTTTGTTTTTCAAGACAGGGTTTCTCTGTGTAGCCCTGGCTGTCCTGGAACTCACTCTGTAGACCAGGCTGGCCTCAAACTCAGAAATTCATCTGCCTCTGCCTCCCAAGTGCTGGGATTAAAGGTGTGAGCCACCACTGCCTGGCGAGGCATAGTTTCTAACCTTCAGGCCCGGAGGAGATCTTTAGGAATTAAGAGACTATATGGTCAAGGTAGACAGGTTCTTCTCTAGACCAAGATCTCCAGGAACCAAGAGAATCACTCTCTTAAGGGCTTCCTCCTTGCCTAGGAAATAATGTACTAGTCGAAGTGGAAAGATAATCTAGGGCTGATGGCTGCATACAAGAAATGGGCATCTCAGGATGAAGACATAGCTCCGTTGGGAGAGCCCTTGCTTAGGAAGCAGGAAGCTGAGCTTGGTCCCAGCACCGTATAAACAGAGCGTGGTGGTGCATGCCTGTAACTGTATCTCTCCAAGGGTGGAAGTAGGAGGATTATAATGTTTAATCTCATCTCCGGCTGTGTGCATTCTCTAACCCAGACTAGCGACAGGAAACCCTGTCACAAACAGACAGACAAAACCAGATGTGACACTTACATCACTCCTCCCAGGGCTTGGGGACCTTAGGAAAAACGAGAGCTGAAAGACTGCAAGAATCAGAGGTCACGGAGGACCAGAGTGAAGCGATGCCTTCTGGACGTGATAGGACCACAGCCATGAACTCATCTGTGGTTGCCCATGTAAGACCTGCACAAGATCAATCCAGTTGATATTCCAGCATGAATAGGGAAGGGTCTCATGAGTCCTTAAGCCTAACAGTCTAACTACTGACAGTTGGTAGCCTCTAGGGGAGGGAGAGTCAATTGTCTTTAAGAGTGTGGGCTCCTGGTAGGTCAAGCACACTTCAGTGAATGGGTCTACACTCATGAACTCATGAATACAAATTGGATACATACATATACACATACACACACACACATACACATACATATACATATATAATGCGTGTGGGGGGATGAGGTAGGGGATGGATCTAAAAGAAGTTATGGGAAATATAATCACAATAAATTGTATGAAAAATTTAAAAATTCAATAAAAGTACAGTTTCTAATGGAATTGCGTGTGTTGGGGGTTGCAAGACGGCAAAACAATGCGCATAGCTGAGGGTGGAGGCAAGAACAAAGTTCGTGATGTGCTCTCTTTAATTTTTTTATTGGATATTTTATTTACATTTCAGATGACCTCTCTTTAATTTTACCTGTGTTCAAAAATGTCTGTAAGTACATTGAAAACTGAACTCCAGATTTTAATAAAAACAAGCAGAAGCCCACATGCGAGAGACTCTGTGCTGCATGCTGAAAGAGCCAGAAGGGGCCAACTAGGGCAGATCTCCCGGAGCTAGGCTTCCAAAGGAGACAAACTGCAGACACCATAAATATTTCCCCAAGTATTGTATTGTCCCTTAAAAGTCCCAGAGATGGAGTTCTTATTTCTGGACTGAGAGCCAGTGTTTTCTCTAGCCCTTGGTATCCTGTGTGAGCTGTTGCTGGGGACAGAGTCCCTCCCTCCTCTCATTCATCACATGCTTGATAGTTAGAAGGTGGCTACATGGCAGACTCGCTTCTCATGGGTAAGTAGTTCTAAGCAAATATTGAAGCAAGTTTGAATATTGACATCTGAGGTACAGTGGCCAATGACAAAGCATACACATGCGGACAATGACAGATGACAGGGACATTGATTTTGACATGCCTGAGAGAATTAGGCTTAACCTGCCAGCTCTTTTGAAGTCCTTCCTAATACAAAACCACTTTTCTTCTATCTGTATGTAGTAACAAGGATTCCTCTAAATTGCAAACTCCTTGAGGGCACAGCTGTGCTCAACACTGCTGCAGCTCACAGGGCTTGTGGCATAATTGAATATTCATGATAAAGGAGGACGGGCAATAATTACTGTGTCCAATTTACAGGAATTGGCTATTTTTGGTTAGATAAACTGAAACCTTGGTGCTATTGCTTGCAGTGAAGAGGGATCTGTGGTCTCCCTGGTGTGCCCAAGTAAGCAACACTTTCTCTCTCTCTCTCTCTCTCTCTCTCTCTCTCTCTCTCTCTCTCTCTCTCTGTGTAGTTCATTGTCCACATGGCTTTAGACAACAATATTCCTTGAGGACCAGCCAAGAGTATAGCTGTAGCTTCATTTTCTAGGATCCACAGTTAATAGAAGAGTCCAGAGACTACAGACTCTAAGAGAGGGGGAAAGGCTAAACAGAGGGGTGGCCTGAGGCCAGGTGTGGAGAAGCAAGAAGAAGGAGGATTGGAGAAGAAATGTCCCCAATTCACCACGAGGAGGGCTGGTTATTCTGTACTATCTTATCAAACTCCTGGAGAGAAGAAGTTTGCAGAGGACAGCAAGATGCCTCAGAGATAGTCACTTACCATCCAATCATGACTGAAGACCTGAGTTCTGTACTTAGGACCCACAGGCAAACTGTTTTCTATGCCCACTGTGACACACATATGTCAACACATACATGTGTGTACACACACACACACACAGAGAGAGAGAGAGAGAGAGAGAGAGAGAGAGAGAGAGAGAGAGAGACAGAGAGAGAGAGAGAGAGAGAGAGAGAGACAGAGAGAGAGAGAGAGAGAGAGAGAGAGAGAGAGAGAGAGAGGAGAGAGAGAGAGGAGAGAGAGAGAGATGAGAAAATAAATGTAAAAAAAAAAAAAATCCAGGCAACCCTAAAACTTGGATACAGTACAAGCACACCCCTGCCCCGTGGTTCCTGAAGCCACAGTCAATGGGCTTGGAGCTTCAACCTCTTGAGAATGTGATAGGCCATGCCCCTTACCTTTCCTAAGAGCTTGATTCTGTCTATGGTTGCTTGGCCCATACTACTCAATACATGTTAGCTGCTATTAAAAACATGGGTAATTTTATGTCTTAAAATATTGTATATTGCCTAAACGGCTTCATGCTGGTTTGCATTAAAAATGATTCCCAAGTGAAGATGACAAAGGGGAAATATTCGTTATTTAGCTCTCTTACATTAAGCTACCATAAGAAAGCACATTTCTGGGCTGCATTCTCCAGAGTGCTTTTTACTAAATAAATGGCCCAAAATAACTTTTCTTTTTCTAGTAGGATTTCATGATTCAGCACAATCAACTTTCATTATAAAAGGTTGAAATAGGGAGTAGAGAACAAGTCTGGGATTCAGAACCAGGGGTTAAAGCAACAGGGGTGGGGGCGGGGAGACCGGCAAGTGTGCGTTCCCATTAAGGACCAACCTGAGTGCCCCAATCTGTTTATTCAGAGATTTGTATTATAGTTTGGGTTGAAAGGAGCAGACAGAATATATTAAATATATGAGAGAGGAAGAGGAGCCAGTTCCCTAAGCCATCTCAATACAACCTCAGGGCAGGTTCACAGGTCAGGGATGGTAGACCCCTTTTCTTGGAGATGTGGCTGCAGATGTCTAATGAAGTTTTCACCTTTTGTCATTTGCTGTATGACATCATCAAAGGCGGATGGAGGAGGGAATGGTCGGGTTGTCTGGCCCCCCAGAGGGTAGCTGAAGCGCAGGCCAGCAGAAACTGCCCTGGAAAAAAAGCAGGGCTACATTAGAGCTGGCCAGGTAGTTTTCTTCCCCTGTGGCTTTCCAAGAAATTTTGCTTTCTCTATGGACAACCTCTTGACTCTCTAACAGCTCAGCAGAGTGCCTCTCATTAAATTAGCAGTAGTCAGCTGGGAGCTGTCTTCACCTACACTACCTAAAAGAGCAGAAGTGAGCTGGCATAGCAACCCGGGTCCTGAGATCCACTTCTAGACTCCTGTGAAGAGGTGTCCACCCACTTGGTGTTCGCCTGGGGGCCCAGTGCACTCTGGGTCAAGGCAGGTTACTGCTGCCCTTAGGCCCCCGCAGGAAGGAACCTCTCCAGTCTTTGCAAAGAGTACTCCAGGCAGAGGGGGCTCCCAGTGCGTGGTCCTCGGGGTTCCCCCGAGGCCTGTCCCCCAGGCGGCTAGCTCGGACGCAGCTGCGGCCCCGGGGCACCGCGGCGGGCGGGCTGCAGGGTCGCCTCGGGCACCTCCTAGCGCCCTGCTAGGCGCCCCCGCCCGCCGCGTCGCCGCCACCGCCGGCGGTGGAAGGCAGCGCGGCGCGTGCGCACTGGCGCGCTCGCGGCCCGGCCCGTGGGCTCTCCCCGGAGGGTGGGAGGTGGGAACGTGGGGAGGCGCGGAGCAGCACACCTCCAGCCTGCCGCAGGCGACGCTGGCACCTCGCGGCCCCGGCGTCCGCCACGCCCGTCGGAGGAGAGGCTCGGCGGCTCAGGTAAGCGCTCGGGCCCTCGCGATCCCGTCGGGGGCTCCCGCCCCAGCGCGGCCCCAAAGCGGCCACAGAACCAGCAAAGTTGAACTTCGCGCATCGCGGGCGGAGGGACCTAGGTGTCAGGGAGGGCCGCAGGGTGCAGGGGCCCGCTGTGCTGTGTGGCGGGGCGAGGGACACTGCATGCGGAGCCATATCCCTGGTGCCCGATGGTCTGGCCTCGCGGGGAACTTTTGCGGGGCCTGGAGGCACGGTGGCATCGGGCGAAGACTGCGGGAGACTTGGCGACTCGTGTGGCTTGTCCATTCGGCCTTCTCTGGTAGGGTCCCGGGAAGGTGAGAGAGGATCCCCTTGGAGGGCAGAACAAGGTTTCGGGGCTTTAGTTAAAGTACCAGGATTTTTCGATTCCTGTTCCACCCCCAACCCCAGCAAAAGTGAGACCCTTGAGGAGAAGGCGGGGAGAAAGAAGGGGGCGTGTCGGTGCCTGGAAGAGAGCGCGGGAAGCAATTAAAACTCCTGCTTTCGGATTAACAACCCCAAATTGATCGATGTGTCAGGAATACCATTGATTTATGAAAGGTGCTTATTTCTCGGGTATGGAGAATTTTATGTTCTCCAGGTGAAACCGAGTTCACCCAGCTCCAGCGCAGATTGATGTTTTAATAAAAATAAATAAAGGGGAAAAGCTTGCCTGGTCTTTGGGGACATCAAGTCTCAAATCGCGGAGTTAGACTAACAAATCAAATTGTGTTATCCTTATGTTTCGTGTCTTTTATTAATCTCGCGCCTAAGAATCGCAGGCAGGAAAGCGCCTTCACTTGGCAAGTTTTAATCTACTGCCTAAAACTTGGCATCACTCTCAAGCAATGTTTGATAAGCAAAAAGGCAAGGGAACTACGGGTAATTGTGATAAGTGGCAGGCCTCGTGGTGCAGGCGCGGGCGAGCGCGGGCCCCGCCGGCGGCGGGAGGTGGAGTGGGCTTTGAGGCGAGGGCGTCGGCGGCCTGAGCCGCGCGGCGCCCGTAGATGGCGCCCTGGCCCCACGCTAGACTCGCCAGTCGCCGCTCCACCGGGCGGCGCGCGGGCGGGGCAGTGGCGGGGGTGGGCGACATAAGCTCCACTCTCGTAGTTCACTTGAATCATAGAAGCAGCTTGGCCAAGCAGGAAAACCAAAATGACCCTTATTATTGTCACTCTAGTTTAAGGTCTGGGCTGTAGTTGTAGGGGATAAGGGGTCCTCAAGTCCAGGGGTCTCTGAGCAAAGTGGCATTCCCCAGGGACCTCTTCACCCATTACTCGCTGCGGCCTCAGTTGGGGGTAGGGCTGGCACAGCCCCAGTCCCCTCTTTCCGCAAACGCAGCGCCTGCTGACACTGGCATAAAGACACCCTGTGTGTTGGGCTAGGGTCTTCGGATCGGCCGGCCGCAAGGACACCAACTTCAAAGTCGCGCTTAGACCGCTGGGGAGGGCGGGCCGGACGCCCAAAGGCTGCCCCCGCCAGTGCAGTGGAGTTCCCTGCCCGGGCCTGTGCCGGCCCCGCCGCTGCGGCTGCCAGCGCTCTACTCTTTGCAATGTAAATTTCAGCGGGACAAATTGCTTATTAATAGTCTAGAAGAGAAGTCGGTTTCTTTCTTTCTTCTTTTCTTTATCTGTTTTTATTTCTGCATGGCCCCTAGCTATGCCCTGGGCAGCCTCGCCGCCCAGCAGTTTTCTCTTTATTTCAATATCCTAAAGAAAATGCAAATTACATCAGTGTGGCCTTTTTAAAAAGTTAAATTAGCAACAGCTTTAAGTGACTCCATTAGTATGGAAAACATACACACGTTTAATGTGGGAATAGCTTCCTTTTAGTAGGACTCATTCTAGTCTGTAAAATTTAGCAGACCCTCGGAGTTGATAAAGAATCTAGTCGCATACACAGACATACCGGGTCGCACGGACAACGTCTGGCTTCCCTGGGAGGAGGAGTCCTGTTGCTGCCGCCACCCAATACTTTTCCATAGAAGCCCTCTGACCGTGAGCCAAAGGGTTTGGTCTTGCTAGGTGGAAGGCTTGACTATATCTGCCCAGGGGTAGTGAGCTTTCTTTTTCTTTCCAGCTTAGTCGTCGAAGTTCTAGCACCTGAGTAGGTCGTTTGGTTAACTCAAACCCCAGTTCACCCATCTGCGTACAGGGATGGCAGTGTAGCGTCTGGGTTAATGCGCACGGGGCTAGGAGTAGGAGGAGTGCGGGGAAGAGCAGGCCCTCAACGGTTGTCAAAGGTCACCCGTCTGGGTCCACCTTCATCCCGTTCTCAACTCCTCTAACCAGCGTTTCAATACGGAATTCTATGGGCAAACTTTTGAAGGCTAGAGCGTGGCACCCGTCAACGTCCAGGAAAGAGTTAAGATTTATGGCTTGCTAGAGAAGTCTTGTTAAGATGTAATCTGCATTTTTAAACTACTGCGTAATAAAAGTGAGAAGTTTTGAGACACCTTTCTTGATTATACCTTTGGCGATACTTTAGGTTTTACATTTAATTTGCATTTTGTTCTTAGAGAGTATTGAAGTCTTGAGTGGAGGATTGAATTTTATTAGGACATCTGGACTGACAATATCAAATCAGACACCAGTGTCCCAAAGCATGCTAAAATTTCAGAGTTAATTAGAACGCAGTGTGTTTAATTAAAGCCAATTATAATATCTGAAATTATCTGATCGATCCGTGTTTGTACAGTTTGGTTCTGTTTAAGTGTTGATTGGCGCACTTTGCGCGCTGTTCGATCCAAAAACTTCTCTGGGGAAAGTTTGCTTTGTAAATTGGCGCGGGCGGGCAGCGTGGACTCCGTGTCCCAAGCGCTGGTTCTGGGGCATCCTACAGGACCGCCTTCAGAGCGCCGCTGAGCACAGCTAGGGAAATCCCAGCTTGTTGCTAAACCGCTGCTCCTTTTCGAGTCTGAGAGACCCCGCCACGCACCAGCTGTCTTTCAGAGCTCTGTTGCTCCTCCAGAGCAATTTTTTTTTTTTTTTTTTTTCCGGAGAGACGACCTTTAAGGTTGTAAGGTGCGATGGGAGACACCCAAGCTTCCGCGAGTTTGAGTTGGGATTCTCGGTGTGGCTGAAGAGCCCCCAGGACTCACTCCCAACTGTAGGGTCAGCCAAAGTGACCGAAGGAGCCAGGGAAAAAGTAAAGATAGAGAGAAAATAATTAACTGTTTGCCTTCTCATTCTGCACACTATTGGAGCCCAGACACACACAGGCTCTTTTTGGCTCCATTTGAAGTCTTGGGGCTTTCCAGGGATGTAGTTGAGCGAGTTCATGCTCCTGTCTGCTGCTTCCGCGGGATCACTTGACTGGCACCTTTCTCTCCAACTAGGGAGTTTGCGTGGAGCTCCCAGCACGGGCTAGGTGTGCCGTATCCTGCTCCGGATACGGCTCCAGAAAGCAGGCGCACGTGGGCAGCAATTAGGACTAGCCGGGGACGAGTGGTGCTTTCTACAGGCCCCTGAGGTTATCAGTTCAGCAAGGCCTAGGTGCGTTGGCTATCCAGGAGCCAGATGCTGGGATCCAGTAAGAACAGAAGGGGCCACCAGTCCCGAGGCCGGTGGGCGCCCTGGCTCTCCTCTCTGCTGTGCCGCACTCCGCTCTCCCCACCCCAGGAGGCGCTGTTTGTCAAACTTGGTCGCCTCCGCAGGAGGCGCCTACACGTTTTTCACTTAGAAAATTCTTCTGTACCCGGGGTCGGGATTCAGGAGCCTTAACTGTGCAAAATAAATATTGTGGGAGGAGGCGGCACAGAAAACCAAAGCCTACGACCCTTGAGTTTTCGCGTTTTTCTCTTGAACCTCACCGAGCTTCCTGCCCTTTTAAGCAGGGGAGAGGTGCGGGTTGGTGCTTCGCATGTGCCAGGTACTAGGTGCTCAGTTATTTGTCTTCAAGGGCACGGGAATGCCCAGCTTGGCCTTGGTTCCTGTTGCCAAAGGCCCACTGGCTTGCATTTTCTCTTGAAGAGAGGTGAAGGTCTCTGGTCCCAAAGAACCGAATCTGGGCCAGCTTCCCTTGCCGCTCAGTTAAACAGGTTGCAATTGCCCATGTGCGGTGGGGGGGGGGGGGTTGGTGTGAGGGGGGGGGACTTACATTTCTTCTGCTCACCCGCTAAAGTGATCCTATGTCATAAGGTAGAACTCTGGCCTCGGCCCCTGGCCAAGACAGTCAGGCAATTCCACCCATTCATAGTGGGAGAAATCTTATTGCTCCTCTCCCAGCTTTTCTGGCCTCCCACGTAGGGACGCAGAACAAGCCCCGCTCTCCCTTTTGGAGTTCTTTGCAAAACCCCTGTCAACGATGAGCTCCTGATCCCCGGGCTGGAGAAAGGCTGGAGGCCCAGCGACCCCTGGAGCACCGAGGAGAGGAGAGTGCGCAGTTCTCCTCGGCCCTGGTGGTGTGGACACAAAACCGCGGGACTTTGCCTCATTGCCTCTCACCCCTTCAAAATACCGAAGGGTTCAGTGACGATGACAGTAACTAGGAAGCCTGGGCCTGTGGCCCTGTGCCCCTTGAAGGTGCAGTTCTCACTGGCGCCTGTGTACCCATTGATACTGTATATGTCTGCTTCCAGGAATTTCTGGCTAGAGCTTCTCAGCGCTGGAAATAGAGCTTATTACTTTTGGAAGGATGATTGTGGGGTTGGCTATCGAGCAAGAAAGGATACATATAGGGTGCCCTGGACATTGGATAGGTGCTGCCTCTGTGGCACATGGTGCCCTGTATCCCTAGTATCCTGGTATACAATTTGGTGAAAAATTCAAGGGAGTGGATCAGAGGCCAGAACCAGGCCACCCTCCCCCCTTTCCAGGGCCGTCCCCACACCGAAGTGGGGAAGTGTCTTCCTGGCGCATACTGATCTGGAGGGTGGGCAGGGAGGATAACCTAGTGGCGTGCGGCCAGGACACATAGAACCTTGTGAGTCTAAAGGCAGGTCCTGGAGTTTGGACCCTCCGCCAGATTTCAGGTGATGCCCACAAACAGCGGCTGAAGAGTTGCCTCTCATGCGGGACTCAGAGTCGGGCTCCAGGGGCGGCGAGCGCTGTCTCTTTAAGGTCACTGCCTGCTCCGGCACGACGTAGGGAGGACAGCTGGGCACTGGCCATCTGACTGACTCCGGCTTGACATCTGGGAGCCCACTGGTGTGTGGCACGCGAAGCGCTTGATGCTGCTATTTAAATGCAAATGTGAGGGGGCTCATTGAAGCCTCTCCCGTAAATCCGCACAAAAGGAATACTTCCCACCCTCCAAGGAGGCGGCGGCGGCGGCAGCTCTAGGGCCACCCGTGCAAATCGCGTTGGGCGCGGGGCCCGGAGTGATCGCTGCCGCAGTCGCGGCCCGCAGGGCCCACGGTAAAGGTCGGGTCCTTCCCAACCAGGTCCCTGGACGCCCATCTGACCCTTAGGAGCCGTCTGGGAGAATGGTTAGGTCACCGGCCAGAGCGCGTCCGCGCAACTTCCAAAGTACTAGCCAGCTCTTCCGTACTCCCCTTTTGGATTCTGGCTGCCTAGTCGTCCAAGGAACAGTGAGGGGTGGAGCCGGCTCCTGAGGGAGGTGCTCTCGGCATCTTGGAAGGCTCTAGGGATTTTGATCGGCAGCCCCTCCCCCACCCTCTGGCCTAGGTGCTCTGTCCCTTGCTGCCTATCAAATCGAAAATCAGGGTGGCATGAGGTGGGGGCTGCCCACCCAGGCTCCTCTGCAGCAGGCTAGGGTGGAGACCCTTCCTGGACGGCTAGACCTTGTGCTCTCAGCTCAGAGCCAGCCGTAGAGTGACAAAAAAGATAAAGTTGGTGAATGATAAAGACCGTATTTTCCACGCTTTGGGTGCGCGACCAGATGATGTAGAAAATGAGCTGAAATGGATTCAGCCTCCGAGCCTGTTGTGAGACAGCTGATTCCCCCATTTCGGGCCAGATGGCTGCCGAACACAGATTTGCATTCATTTTCGCTTAATATCGTCCAAAATAGCGGGGCAGCTGCATTTGTTGTCAAAAAGGTTTAAAACCCCCTTTCTTTCTGGGGCAGGATCGTTACCTTATGTGATGGGCTTATGGAACTTTTTTCTCCCCCTCTTTAGTCAACAGTATCAGATTTAGAAGGATTTGTTTTTAAACCTTCTAATTTGGTAATCAGATTTAAATCGCCTTGGCGCGTGTAATCTGAATTAAAGATACTGTAAATGATTTTAAGCATGACACTTGCCTTAGCGCAAGGATGGGCACCTACAGACCAGGCTGGACATTTTAGGAAGTGTGCTACAAAGCAAGCATTGTATCCCTTTCCCAACTTCATCTCTGCCTAAAAAGACATTTAGCATATTCTGTCATTGATGCTGGCCCTGTCGCTCACCCAGTGTGAGCTCCCAAGCTTTGGAACACACAGAGACAAAGCATCTCTCAACCTTACCCTCCACCCATGGCCAACTTTATTCTGTGTTGTCTTTCCAGGAGAAAAGTGTTGCCTCTTGCATGGGGGTCTGCTGTAAGTGGAAAATGCTGGGCTTATTAGGAATACAGAAATTTTCTTTTAATTTATCGTGAGGAGTTTCCATACACTTTGATTTAAGGTTATTAACATTCTATAGACAGTGGCATTTTTAATATGTGGCGATCGCTTCTAAAGACTAATCTCATTACCCTCAAATAGTCATAAAATATGATTTTATTATACTTACGTATTTAATTAGACGGCCGGCCCCGTAATGGATTTTGAGATGGGACTGGCGCAACAGCTTTGATAATTCACTTATCTTTGGCAATAGTCATTAACCCCCAACACCAGCAAAATAGATTGCTTTCCAGCACATCTTTTCTCTCACCCCTTCCAAGTAGCGTGTGGGGGGTCCCCAGATAACGTAAATCGGACTTCGATTTTCCCGATTAATTAAAATATTAACGCACACACACCACCAATTCACACACACAAAAAGGAAGAGCTACCCCAGGCCCGGCGGGAAGAGGCTGCCCTGCGACACTTGCGCCCAGAAACCTTTCCTTTTTCTTCTTCTTTTAAAACCAGAAAGGCCTTATTTCTCATGGCAGGAAAGAGCCTGGGACATCTCCAGGTCGTCCCTTGGGCCACTGTCCCGCGTCGCACTGATCTCCTTTGGGCGGGCCGAACTCCTGGGAACCGAATCCGGGCCTCCCGAGCTGGGCCTCCGGGCCCACGCGCTGCCGACTCCCAGCTGCCCTCCCGGTTCCTCGAAACCAGGTCGGGAAGCCGCAGGGCGCGCGCTTACCCAGGCTGGGCGGCACAGAGGGCAGGGTCCCTGGCGCCCTCAGTGTCTGCTCTGCTTTTCAGGCGGTTGGAGCTGGGGAGATCTGGCTACCTCACGGACCGTGTAACGGGCTGGACACCAGCTCCGGGTCGCCGGAGAGGCTGAGCGCTCTTTCCGTCGGCCCAGAGAGGGCCCAGCCTTCTTTGTCACTGCCGCACCCAAGAACAGGCCAGGGACTCGAAACTCCAGTGGCCACCGGAGGGAAAGGGGGCATCTGGAGGAACCTGTCTCCGACGTGGACCCCGGCCCCGCACTCAGCAGGCTTTGTCGGGGTAGAAAGCATGGGACACCCAGCGGGGCTCAGATGTGGGTACACTAGCCCTTCAGGAGCCTTAGGTCTGCCTAGAAATCAGACTGAGCTGCGCCTCTTGCCCTGGTGGCGGCAGGGTGTGTGCAGCGCTAGGAGGGGGACTAGGTACCCTCTTCTCCCAGTCCCTTGTTGTCCCTCCCTCCCCTGGAATCTCCTCCCGCGCGCCCTTCCAGCCTCTTCCTGCAGTTCTCTTTGGGACACCCCAGAGCCAGTGCTGCCCTGGTATTTATTGCATGCGTGTGGGCGACTTGGGGCGCTCCTCCTCCGACCCACGGTGTTTTGACTGTGTGGCAGGTCTTGTGGGCAGGTATAACGGGCCAAGCAGCACTTGTGCACTGGCTGCGCTCGCTTCTTTGCGAGATTTATTTGGGCGGGTGGTAACTTCCTCGGCCGCGGCTGGGCTCGTGGAGCCGTGGCGCGTGGCCGGGGGCGGTGGTGGCGCTCGGTGGCGCTCGGCGGCGGCGGGGCTCGCGGGGCTCGCGGGGCTCGGGCCGGCTCGCGGCGCCGTCAGGCAGTCAGTCGGCGAGCGCGGCGGCGGCGGCGAGGGGCGCGGCGAGGGGCGGCCGCTCCCATATATGGCACAGGCGCCGCCCCCCGACGTCACCCTCTGACAGCGCCGCTCCCGGGGGCTTCGAGTTTTGGCTCCCGGGAAAGGGTCCATTCCTCGGGGAGAGAGGGCTGAGTTTTGTGCGCCTCCGTCCGCTGCGCGCGCCGCTCCAGGCCCCGCCGCGCCCCGCCTGCGCCCGGGACTGCGCCGCGGCACTCACTGCCCCGTTTATTTGTCTTTGGAGCAGGCGGGCCGCGCCAGAAGCGGGCGATCCCGCAGTGTCCTGCAGCCGCGGACGCCGCCTGGCTAGGATGACACCACGTTGAGCGCGCCTGCAAACAACAACAACAACAAGCGCCGCCGCGGTCACCGCGTCCACCGCGCCCTGCTCCTCCGAAGCGTCGCGCCGCCGCCGGTGCAGCCCGCCCGCGTCCCCGGCCGTCCGCAGCGCCCGGCCGCCGGTGTATGCCGCGCCTGCCCGGGACGGGCTGAAGCCGGCGGCGGGCCGCACCGCAGGCGCCGAGCAGGGCCAGGGCGGCCAGGGCAGCCTCCTGCCGCCGAGCCCCGAGCGCCGCCGACCGCGGACGCGCTTTCGGCTGGGAGTCGCGGCCGCCGCCAGCAGTGTTCATGTTTGGGATTCAGGAGAATATTCCGCGCGGGGGGACGACCATGAAGGAGGAGCCGCTGGGCAGCGGCATGAACCCGGTGCGCTCGTGGATGCACACGGCAGGCGTGGTGGACGCCAACACGGCCGCCCAGAGGTACGTACCGGCCGCCCCCGCGCGCCTTGGCCCCGGCCCGGCCCGGCCCCCTCCTCCGGCCAGCGCCGCGCTGCTCACCGGGCCGCTGTCCCTTTCCTCCTGCAGCGGCGTGGGGCTGGCGCGGGCGCACTTCGAGAAGCAGCCTCCTTCCAACCTCCGGAAATCCAATTTCTTCCACTTCGTGCTGGCGCTCTACGACAGGCAGGGGCAGCCAGTGGAGATCGAAAGGACCGCTTTTGTGGACTTTGTGGAGAAAGAGAAAGTAAGTGTACACTGACGATCGCACCCTCCCTCTCCAGGAGTAGGGGGCAGTCGGTGCCCGCGCATGGGGTCCGAGTGCCCCCCTTCAGCGGCGGGAGCGCTCCGCCGGGCGACCCCGCTGCCACGTGCGGTCGCACAGGCCCCGCCAAGGGCCGAGCAACTTCTCTGTGCCCTCGGACTCACTGGGGGCGAGGGGAACGCTGGGCTTGCGGCAGGAAAAGTGACATCACCGCGTAGCTGCGAGCCAGGAATCCTGCCTGCAGCGTGTGAGGCCGAGGGGCCTCGGTCCTGGAGGGGGACCGAGCGCGGTGACCGCGCCAGACGCGGCCACGCTAAATGCAATTATTTATCGTTGCTTTCAGGAGCCGAACAACGAGAAAACCAACAACGGCATTCACTACAAGCTGCAGCTACTGTACAGCAATGGTGAGTACCGTTGCCTGCTGACTGCCCTTTCGCCCTGAGAGCTGGCTCTCTCTTCCCTCGATGGTTCCAGGACATAAAGATTTTGAGATTAAAATGACATGGGTGTAAACACGAAATCTTCTCATGGCATAGAAGGAAAACAAAACATAAACGATCGATAAGTCGATGGCACTTCACATGATTAACCGGTGGGGCTTGAAGTAGAAAGTAAGAGGATCGATAAGGGCTCCTGCAGAACATCACTTTTAAGTGACTTTTTTCAGTTTTGCAAATTAATGTTAATTATTGGGATGGGGGTAGCTCCATAAGCCGAGCATAACTTACTTCCTGTGTACGGTTTAGAAAGGAAAGGACCCAGGAGAGTGCTGGAAGGAGTTCCGACTCTGTTTCTGTAGGTGCATTCTCTTTTCGAAAAATAAATGACCATATGGGCCCAGAGCTGCACTCTGGCCTGGTCTCTGCTAGGCAGACTTCTTACACCCTTAAATGCGAACCTTAAGAGTCCCGAGACTTTTAATTAAGAAAAGAAAACAGTGAGAGGCAACTGGGGTTTTCTGTCTCCCTCCCAATATTGTTGGGATTGCCTTAAAGTGGTCCCAGGCACTGGCTTGCCCAGGCCCGGGCGTCCCTCTTGAGGTTCAGGCTAAAAGCTTGTTGAGAATTTGTTTTTTTTTCCCCCCACAGGCGTCAGAACAGAGCAAGATCTGTATGTCCGCCTCATAGATTCAATGACCAAACAGGTGAGAAAGTTCCCGCCTCTCTACTCATTGTGTTTTCCTTTCTGCTGAGCTGAGGTTGTCCTGGGGCTGAGAGAGCAGACTGACAAATGGATCTCCTGTATTTGTTTTTCATTTCGCTTCCTTGACATGCTAATGAGAATTCCATATTTATTGGAATAAATGGAGCGGTTGCTACAGTAGTTTATGCTGTCATTAAAACAGGACATATATGCTTTATTAAATGACTTGTGATCGGAATCAAACTCTGTCTTAATTAATTATGGTAATTAATATTTGACAGAAAAATTTCAAGACCCCCTTGTTTAATTTTTAAACGTTTCTTTCTCTGCTTGAAATCATTTCATGGGTTCCGACCCCTCCCCTCAACAAAGACAACTAACTGTCCCAAAGCTCATCGAGTCAGGCTCTCACTTAGTTATTTTCCCTCCTCCTCTCTAGTGTCATGGTCTGGTAACACGAGCCCTGTATGTGGATTTAAAAGTTAAATGTGCTGAGGTGAAAAGTCACCTTGTTCCCCTCTAGTCCATCCTCACCTCTCAGCCCCCCATCTCCATAATTCAAAGTCTGAGCTCCAGGGGTCACTCAAACCCATCCACTGCTCTGCTCTCTCTCACCCTCTGTCATACCTTGTAAATAACATAATTACAAGCAGTTCCTTATTAAATTATTTAACCTGTCTTGGTCAACTTTTCGGATGATAACTATTGGCGATCAGTAATGTGATTAGCTGCAGAAAGGCACCTCATTGCTTTTTGAGGGTGTCCAGTCTCTGGCTGCTAATGTTGTACTGGGTGATGGGTTACTGTTTTAAGGACATTGTTTCCACTTTCTTAAAATAGTGTTGGGTGTATGCATATAGAATTCCTAAATTAAGCACACCCTGCACTGATTGCTTCAGAATGGAGAATATACTTGTAAGCTGCAGGGTCACACTTGAAATGAAAGTAGTCTCTTCATTTTTGATGCTAACTTTCAGTATTATGAACCCAGTGGGAAAGAGCTTCCTGCAGCCCGGCACGCATGCCTCCCATTCTCTAAGCACAGTTTGCACATTTTATTTCTCTTTGAAAAAGTTTGTCCTTACCTAGGCAGCCAGAGCATGAGGTTTTAATGTCTGCAGCCACAGAGCTGTGTGGTTTTCTCCTGGAGCAAGGATCTGGCATGTAAACGTGTTTTTCTGACACAGACCGTGGTGTGCCCTTTTGCCAGCCTCGCACCGATTCACAGAAGCTCGGGAACTCGGCTGCTGTTTGTCTGGCGGCTTTTATTTCCTTTGTATGTGGGGCAGAAGGTTTTTGCGAATCGCCATAGTCTAATTAGGAGGTTTTTTGCAGGCGCTGCTAAGTTTCTGTGCCTCACATACGGGAGGAGCAGGAGGCTTCGTTTAAAGTACACTTTTATTGTTCATTTAGCCTAGTACCTTTGCAGTCTACACGGTGCAGAAAATAAAGGCATTTAATCTCCTCACTGACGGGGATGGAGGGGGGGAAGTAAAGAAATAGCCCAGTAACTGATCAAAGAGTCAATGGCGCTGAACCGACAGTTTATGGATTTCTGTTTGTGCTACAAAATAAAAAATAAATCAAATATAAATACGGGGATCATCGGAGGACAAGCCATTCTTTCAGAAGTACTGGTGTCGCCAAGGCCGCTAGCCCAGCAGCCCCAGGCGGCTCGTTGGCCTGTGGTGACTTCCACCATTTCTGTGGTTCCGAGCGGGCCGAGCTCCAGGCTGCGGACCGAGGCTTGCGGAGACTCTTCCCTCTTCCCAGGAAGCCAGTCCCCGTCCGCCTAGCAGAAAGGGCTTTGTCCGCCTGGAAGTGCAGGAAAGTGCCGGAGGAGGTTGGAAGTAATTTCCAGAGAATTTCCAGGGTGTGTGTGTGTGGGGGGGGGCGGGAACTGCGGAGAGGGCAGCCCTCCCCTTGGAGGAATTTTTGCCCGGAACCTGCGGCTGGCGGCCCCCGCCTCCCGCCCCTCCCCCAGTGGCCTTTTCTCCTCTTCTTTGGGCGAGGCGGGCGGCGGCGAGGGCGGCGGAGCCGGGGCTCACGGCGGCGGAGCCGGGCTGGGCGCCGGCGTGAGCGCACCTAGGGCTTCGCACCATCTGGCGGAGCCTCTGCTCAAAACCCACCCGAGCGTGCGCGCAGACACTGCCTTTTTACCCGAGGAAAAAAAAAAATCATTGTTAGCACTTTGAAAATAAACACCAGATTGGCCATTAGCACTTTTCTTTCCAAATATCATCGGGCGAGAAGCACGTGGCCACGCGGGCAGGGGCGCCCTCCGGGCCCGGGCCCTCCCGCGGGCCACCAGCTCCCTGGCGTGGCGCGAGCACGTGCGGCCGCTGTGCACGGCTTCCTGCTGCCCGGGGACGCCGAACCACGCAGCCCAAGTCGCCGGCCTCGGCTCGGGCTCCGGGGAGCTGGGGGTTGTGTGTGCGCGGCAGGCAGGGCGCAGGTTTGGCGCCTGGGGAGCCCGGCCTGGGCAGCGCCTCGTGGCGCAAGGAGGGCTGCTCCTGCTCCCGGCGTCTTCCCGGTGTCTGTAGCCGCAGCGCACTCTGATCGACTTCTTCCGACAGAGCGATTGGTCTTCGTATAAGAAAATGGCTAGTGGACGCCGCCAGGTTGCGGTGGCCCAGGCGCCAGGAGCCGGCTGGAAGGCTGCGCTCCCTCGCCGGCTGTGCCCGGGTCTCTGCAGGCCCTGCCTCGTCCTCCCCGCAGCCCTCTGGAGCTCAGGCCCGGCGTGCGCCCTTGGGAAGAGCTGGGCAGGCGGGCAGTGCGAAGCAACCCCACGACTGAAGTGGCGGAGTAGGAGAATGGCCGGGTGTGCTTGTCACCTCCCTTCGAGGGGCTGGACACCTGCCACCCCCGGAGGCCTGCGGCGCCCAAGGCAGGGTGGCACCGAAACGGTAGGCGCTGCGTGACCCCCCTCTCTGCTTGTCCCCTACGCAGGCCATCGTGTATGAAGGCCAGGACAAGAACCCGGAGATGTGCCGCGTGCTGCTGACCCACGAGATCATGTGCAGGTGAGCCCCCAGGAGGCGGGCGGCCGCGGCGCCAGCCAGCCAAGGGGCCTTGGGCCGCGCTCGCCGGCGCCGGCCACCCCGCCCAACTGCGGGTGAGAGGGAGTCCATTGAAACCTAGCAGGCCAGAGGAGGCCCCAGGCCGGCCCAGAGCAGCGTCCGGCCTCATTTCCCCATCAGTGATGATGGTCAGTACAACCCGCTGCTCAGCAGAGCGGATTAATATGTTGACCGTGTCGTGGCAGTATAGTTTAAAAAAGAAAGAAAAGGAAAGGAAAGAGAGAGAGAAAAAGAAAGAAAACAGACCAAGGGATGCATCTGTCCTCACGCAGGAGTCAGAGTTCACTGGGACTCATTTGACTACTTCCTTCTCCGACGCTCCATCCTGAGACGTACAATTGTCTGTTATTGATAAAAAAGGAAAGCCTTTTGTACTTATTACAGAGCTCGTGTATGTGAGAATTGGATTGTGATTCTGTCAGTTAACCTCTTCCCTAGAGCAGCGATGCATCGTTCATATTGTTGTTAGATAGCGTGCCGTTACTTGAGATCTCTGTCAGAAGAGCAATTTCCCACCTGTTTTTTTTCTAACTACCACAAGAGTTTCGCCCCTACATGGCGAATAAAAACGCATCATTGACTTTGTATGTGTGGCATGTGAAATATAGTTGCAAGGAATAATAAGGAAAGGTTGTGCAGGCTTGCAGCCTACAGTAGCAGGCCCCATACTCTGAGGGGCATACTCTCCTCGGCTATGGGCCCTGTTGCCTGAATGCCACTTCTGAGCAGAGGTATTGTTACAGCACCAATATACAAAAGCTGACTTTTTCTCATATCAGGTAATAAATATAAATTACAACCAATAAAGTGGAATTTCTTTATTATCCACTTCTCCATGTACAGCAATTAACATAGAAAGCGCACAGATGTGATTTAAGCTCTAAGTGGAAGACTGTAGACTTTCTTTAATCACTTTAGCTGTCAGCTTTAAAAGGCTTTATATACTTTCCCTACCATATGGTGTTAATTTAGCTAATTTAGACATGTAACCATTATACAAGTATGCTTTTTTAAAATGCGAGAAGCATAACATTTTTGTTTCGTTTCTGCTTTAATTAAAGTTTCAATAACAGAGTTAAGGTAGGCTTAAAGAAGCGACAATAGGACTTTGTGATAGATTGATGCACGCCTTTGTGCTTATAATTAATAAATGCCCTCCAAAGAAATATTGGTTAGAGGTGGCATCTTGCATCTTTTCCAGAAATAACAGCTTGACAATTGGAGGTAAACAAAGGCTGAGGCTGTGAAAAGTTATTCCCCAGCCTCCAGCCTTTTCTCCTCAGCTCATTGCAAAGACAAACACCAACAGCATGTTTTCTGCATTTTAGCATTATAATTTGTATAGGAGCTCTGGCTACCCTGCTAGTAATAATAGATGAGTTTAACTCTGCTCCTTCTGGCAGAAAGTTCCAACAGAAGTTTAACTGAAGAGCATGTGAACTCACTCACTAGGTTGAAATGTGTCAAGCTGCCTGAGTAGGAAAACTAATTTTTTTTTGACTCCTACCGCTTCATTGTAAGATTTTGAAAAAAATTGTAAGTTGGACAGAGAAAGCTGAGCTGAGTACTGAAACCCATGTTTACAATTGCCCCACAGCCGGTGCTGTGACAAGAAGAGTTGTGGCAATAGAAACGAGACACCCTCAGACCCTGTAATCATTGACAGGTAAGGATGACTTCTTTATTTTCAAAACAAAACGGTAGCAACAAGCAAAACTCCCTTGCTTGCTTGGTTTCCAGTGGCTCCTTAGCTTTGAGGCTGGTGTTGGGCTCATCTTGTGCACTGCACCATTTGTCCGCGTGTGTTATCATGCACAGGTGGGTTGACGTGGAAACCCGGTGGCTCGCTCTGTGGGGATTCAGTAATTGCTTGCGAGTTGTCAAGGGAAGCGGTTTCATCTGCCACTGCTCTCACTGTGAGGAGCACTTTATGCCTAGAGAGTCTCTGGCTTTAAACCCAGAGATATGTCATAAAATGCTTTCTGCTAATTTGTTAACAAGTGTTTCATCTTTCTTGCATTATTATTATTATTTTCTTTTACCTCGGATAGTCGTTGAAGTTGAAGCTTGGGTGGTGGTGCTCTTGCAATCATCACCCAGTGGTAGAATGAATTTAATCTGCTCTCAATTAGTTGCAAAATGTCTCCTAATTTTTTTCCAATTGTGGCTGTCGTTTTATGTCAAGTAGCAAATATGTAACTAACAAACCAAAGTTGTTATAATTGAAACTAATTACACATGCTGGTTACATTTGCAACATTAATTTCCATAACTAGATTAGCTATATGCATTCTTTAGGTTTGCTGTTCCTCATCTTGCCATTTATCATGTTCCTTGGGCAACGTGGCATCCTTTTAAGATACCAATCATTAGTCCTAATGGTGCTAATGTGCACTTGGCATTGCCTTAGTGGAGACAACAAAAACACTGCCACCTTCCCCTCCTGACTCACCCAGGCTATTCTGAGAAGGAGAGAAGATTTCTTTCTTTCCCAACAATGGGGAGCAGCAAGGGGCCCAGTGTGTGATTGACTGCAGATTTTGAAATTGGTACCCAAATCGAATAAATGTTAGACGTGTATATATGACACCAGTTTTGTGAGGCAGAGGTTTAGACTGTTTTGAAGAGGGGTTGAGTTTCAGCAGCTTTCATTACAAAGTTATCTTTTGATCATGAACTTTGCTGTCCAGGGTCTGAAAAATTAAACCCGGAAAACCCCACGAGTTAAGCCTGAAGAAGTCTGAGGCACCGGTGGGGGAGCATTGCTAATGTTTAACTAGCTGGAATAGCTGTTTGCTTAGTGGAGAATGTTCGGTATCTGACAGAAGGGACAGCTCTCTTATTAGTAATCAAATAGGGCTGACCAGTTGTGGCCGTCACTCAGGCAGTCGAGAACAAGCTCACCACTTTATGAAACTGGGGCTACAGAAATCAATGTAATTGTATTTGTTTCGGTGTTGTGGCTATGGAAGTCACACAGCTTCGGGTTGTTGTCCTGTGATGGAACTCATTTTATTTTATTTTATTATTACTTTGGATGGGCTAGAAGTGTACTGAACAGCCATTGGAATCTTGTCTGAGTGGAAGGTGCTTGAGAAGCAGCTACATTAGCCCTTGATAGAACACTGTGAAAGATGTTTTATCTCTCTAGTGATAGTTGGAGATTTTAAATGTGGTTTGTTTTAAAATCATGGCTTAAAAAAAAAAAATGCCGTGATTGAGAGGCCATGTTGGTTTGACTCACGTTCTAGACACTGAGTCTCCCTTCAAAAGCTCTGGATTTCTTCAGTTTTCAATCACTTATTGAACACTGATAGTGAGTAACACCCAAGACTCAGTTTTTAATCTCCTGATGGGCAGCGCTTTCCTCCAATATACAGAATTTACCCTCTAATTCTCTGCTGGGGGAGGGGTCTTGATTATATTTGTTTAATTAAATATATGCAAAGATCATTCACACCTTTATAACCTACGAGAAATATGTGATCATTGATATTCTAGAAGCACAAGGGGAAGGGAGAAATGTAAAAACATTTGGTTAATGGGTTTACCATGTTTATTTGAATAAGGAGGATTGAAGCTCCATTTACGCTTGGCATAAATGCTTTGGGGGTCTTAATTATTGATGAAAAATCTGCTCTGCTACTAAATTCAAAGATATGACAATTTTATAGGAATTTTAATCACCTTCCATGTTAGGGATTTTAAGGTAAGGATAGTTTTATGTACTGACAAATACGATGTACATTTTTAGCATTCTTAAGAGAGCTGTCACTTGTAATGACAAAATACTATTAGCATTTTGTTGCTTGCTGTAAATCCCTGTGAAATGATTGTAGTATTGGCACTATCTCCAGTTTAAGGCATATTTCTAGAAGAGGAAAAATGAATTTAGTGTTTGCTAGGACAGCTTGTGTTAATCAAAGAGGGAGGCTTATCTTCAGCAGGCGAACTCTTTGGAGCAGTGTGGCCGTTTGCACCAGAGATCTGTCTCAGTTTCATAGTGATGATCATTTCTGTAGGGCGTGGACTGCCTCTGAAAATTAGTTGCTCCTGTTGAGTTTTTAAGCCTGGCTTTCCCCTTGAGTATTGCAGAATCAAATGTCCCATCAGATGGGTGAGTCTACAGGTCCTCACCAGCCCTCTTGTCACTTGGTTAGTTGGCTTAAGAATTCTTACAATGTGCTTCACTGGCTCCTTCTGGCCTTTGGATACATTTAGCAGGTTCTGACCAGATAAAGCATATTTGTCCTGAGGATATAAACCAATAATTCCAACCTGAATTGAGATCAATGGGCCCATATTTGCTCCAACCCACACCAAGCTCTTCCACACTTAGAAAGCGCTTTGTGTGTTATGAGAACAGGGAAGGAAGCTCCCCTGCTCTGGCAGGGTAATCACATTCTATAGGCCCCGATGCCTTAAATCAATTAATTACACAATTTAGTTTAGTTATCTTTCAGATGTATTAGATACTTACAAATGGCAAGGAAGACACCTCAAAGTAAAGGGGGGGGGGGCAGTGAGGATGTCTCCTATTAGGAACCTTTTAGTTTATCGTGGAGCTTTTCCTTACGTGGACTGTTTCCCTCTACATAAAACACTGTTGGAGAAATATTTTTTTATAGTTCCATGTATTTAAAATAATATAGCAACTTACCAAGTGGAAAAGGACTATAACATTGTAAAGTGAGAGATGACACAGGAACAGCTATCTGCATGAATTGAATTGACCTACAAAGAGCCAGATGCAGAAAAAGAGGCTTACCTCCTCATACCACACACACACACACACACACACACACACACACACACACACACACACAGACACGGCCAGGCACGACCACAGGCACCTCACATATGCAAGTGTGTATATGCAAATACAAACACAGTCACATATACATGCATGAATTTTTATGGTATTGCTGAGAAGGAAGGGAGTATTATTTTCCTCATGAAATAATGTTTTCTGGGAAAATACAAAAGCAGATGGTCTTCATTAGGAACACCCATTGTCCACATATCCCAAATATGAGCAGATAAATCTCTCCTGTTTCACCCGAACATTCCAAGGGCTGCAAGTGATTACAGGATGTCGGCATAGCTGCTAAACCAAAACCACACTTGGGCTCACATTATTCGCCTGTGCCATCCGGGTCTGTTTCCTCAGGAGCTCTGGAAATGCCTGGGGAAGGCACATCAGTTTACCTTCCCCTTCCTCAGTCAGCCTGAGAGGACTGAAACACAGAGTCCAACTGTTGCAGCCTGTGGAGGACGCAGGAGCAGGGCAGTGCGGCTGCCCACTCGGGCTGGCTGCACACCGTGGGCTGTGTGCAACTGAGAGCACGCTCTGCAGGGCAGTTCCAGATGGCACTGTCTCTGGCGTCCTGCTCGCTGGCATCTCTGCAGCAGGCAGTGCCCCCTCCCCAATAAATCTGGCATTAGTCTATAGAGTTTGGGAGACTTATCATTCCAAGTCTGTCCTACTTTCCTGTCTGGGAGCCAGACATCTGTTTATCCTATTCTCTTTCTTACAGAGTTTGGAATGGCTGTAGTTTTTCTTTTTTGGGGGGGAGGGGGTGCATGAAGTTTTGTCATATTTAACAGCTGTTACAGAATTTCAGCCCCGTGGGCTCTGAAAATACTTTTCAGCTGACCTCAGATTTTTATACATAATTGACATTGGGTTGTAGAAAAACATTATTTGCTTAACCTCTCATTGTCTGCGATTTCACACTGTCTCTGGTCGGGAGGGTGTAAGTACCAGCGATTTTAGCTCTGTGCTCCCTCTCAGCCTTTCAAAGCCTCGCTTTGATTTGTTTGTGTGTTTTAAGTTTACCACACCTTTAAAGTGATTGCAGAACAGTAGCCCAAAAGGAATGAAGGTTTTCTCTTTCTTTTTTTCCTTCCCTTCTCTCTCTCTCTCTCCTCTCTCTCCTTTTTTTTAGTCAACAGTGTTTCCTTTCACTTCCTGTCACAAAGGTCAAAGAGAGCCGACCTTTGCTGGCAGTCCTGCCTGCTGAATTATTCATGGGATTGACTTTTTGTCAGTGCACACAGTTGTGCTCTGGGACAATTTATTCATTTACCTCATTTAAAGCTCCTTTCTGCACCTGTTCAAGTATTAATATCATGTAATTTGGGCCTAATGCCGATTTTGCTGAACACTCATTATATTTTTTATTAGCTATATTTCCAAACGATTATGTATGATTATTACCAAGCCTTACAAACAGCACCGGGTTATTCCCCAGCCCCTTACATCTTCTTGTCAGGTTGTTTTCAGAAGCAGGGTGGATAAACATTTGACCAGTCCCGATGTTTTTATTCCTACTCCATCTCCAAGCAGAGAACTTAAAGCTCCCTCCCTCATGGCCTTGCACGAGCGTGATTAAATCCAACTCGGCGAAGCTGTACAAATGCCAGCGTTTATAAGGTCAACGCTTTTGTTAAAAATGCTATGTAAATGAGGATCTGCAAAAAGGGACATTAAATAAAATTAAATTCATTGTCTTCTTTAATGTCATTTACATTTTGGCTAAGCCTCGGCCTGTCAAGGAGGATTTTAAAAATAATTTTAATTACACATCATTTAGGGAACCCAAGGTTTTCTATTCAGTAGCATTTGGATAACCTGCAGAATGGAGACCGTTTGTTAACTTCTGAAATGACGGATTGTCATTCTGTATGCATAATACAGCAAGAACAGCATAGTTTGCCGTTAATTTCTCCTTCTCAGTTTTCTTGAAAGTGAATATAATTATCATCAAATAGGCCTCGAGACCCTGGAGTCCCCCTCTTGGCCTTGGCTGCGAAGCTGAGACACTCTTTGGTTCTGGGTCTGTTTTAATACATGGGGACTTCAGAGAAGGGAAAATATTGGCTAGAAATTTGGCAATATTAAAATGCACTTTGGATGAATGGAGTGGCTACAAAGACTCTGATTCTGGTTGGCAAGAGCCCCATTCGGCTCGGCCAGGCTCAGGTGTGAATGGCTGTTTTATTCCCTGGTATGCCAATGGAGGGAGGCAAAAAGTTCACATGCTCATTCATCCTTTAATTTTTTTTTTTTCATAAACTTCTGAAAATAAACAGAAAGGGAAGAGCAGCTTACAGAGTCACAGTGACATGCTCTCATTTAGAGAGGGCAGCACTAGAAACAGTGCCCACTTTGTGTGCATGCTTCTAAGCCCACCACCCTGCCACAACTGTGCATCAGGCATGCCGCATCTTTGTATAAGCCAATGCTGTGTGTCACAGTGAGTAGGGCTTCAGGGCCAGCATCGGGCCTAGGGTTTACATCTCTGCTCTAGGCTAAGGATGCCTACAGAGATTTATGGCTGCCTGGGCTGGCTGGGTAAGGCCTACAGGGTGACCAGGCCAGACCAGACCAGTGTAGAATTGGGTTGGAAAACAAGCCACAGGCCCACAATGACTTCCGCAGCACTCTTAACCAGCTCAGATTCCCATCAGCTCTTGCAAGGGCTGAAGCTGTATGGTGCTGCCTGCTAAGGGCAGGCGGAGCAGGCAGCTGGTTGCTCTGAAAATGCAGGGCTGGAGGGAGGGGCTGGAAGCAGGGCTGTCAGAAGCTATACTCCAGGAGGGATGTTGACGCAGACCATCCCGCGCCTCTGCGGCAGCCTTATCAGGTGAAGAGCAAAGATATAGCCAGTGCCTGTAATCGTGTTAGGACGGCATGGACGAATTGGATTACCGTATGGAAAGCCGTCCAAACTCAGAGTTCTGTTACGCATGCTTACAGGAAGCAAATAATTACGTTCTGTGCACCAGAAGATAATTGGGGCTGGCCAGAGGCCTTCTCATGACGCTGGAGAACGCAGGAGAAGCCGGCTTCATGGAAGCATGTGGGACACACAGAGGGAGGAGGAGGGCGATCTTCCCCAGATATAGGTGGCGGAAGTTGATGCTATAATTTTCGGTTACTTTTCAAAGATGGTGAATAATTTATCAGAATTCAAACTCACAGTAGCAACGGGAGGCATGTTGGAGGAGATAAAAATTCTAGGCTCTAATGATGGAGATTGTCGTGGCAGACAGGAAGTGATTGACAAGTGGGGGTACAGGAAGTGAGAACTCGAGGAGCTTAACCTGTACTTGGCAGAGCTGCCTTAGCTTGCACTCCGAGAAAATGAAAACCATTCACCCGTCCGCTCCTGACTGCTTGCCAGAACACACGTTCCTCTTGTTTGTTTATCTTAGTAGCAAATCTCTCCAAAATGTTTGTGGTTAAAACTCTATATAATGAGACATTATGCTGGCATTATGAATGCTTTAAAATAAAAATACGGCTATCATTTAGAAAAATAAGTGGAGGGATTTTATGGGTTAAGGGTTTTCTTGTATTTTATAAGCTTCTCGAACTTGCGGGGGGCGGGTAACTAATGTTCATTGCGTTTTGGAAGCTCAACAACGCTCTCTAAAACGCTTTATTCCAAAAACAGCCCGACGCATCTGTCAAAATGGTAAATGCTGTAAATTTGCCAAGCAGCTGGATGAAGAGTACTGTGTTTATGGGCATGGGCATAGGGGTACGCTGACTTCAGTTTGCTATTGTATCACTTCTTGCTCCAACCCTTTAAAAAGAAAGAAAAACAACCCCTGTCTATCTGTAATTCCTTCACTGAAGGTTACTCAATTAGAAAATGCTCAAAATCTAGGAAGGGTCTGTGGATGGTGAGCATCCCCTGAAAGCAGCAGGGCCATACCGAGTGCTTTCCCGGTAATTCACTAGGAAATGAGTTTACCATGTGCAGAAAGGAAGGGGCTCGGGTGGTGTTGTTGCAGGACACAGAGCCCAGGCCTCACTAGCGGAAGAAGTCGGCTCCAGCATGTCTCTGCTGGAAGACTCAGGAGCTGCTGCACATCTGGGAGGAGGCCTCCTTTGCCCGACAGGCAGCTCTAGCCTTGCCCCACCTCTACCCCCTCACCCCCACCCCCTGCTTGTAATTCCTAGCTCTTTCTCTCAGCAGAAAGCACCAAGGGCAGGGTGCCATGTTAAAGCGACACAACCAAACACAACTTTGGCAGTGTTCAAGGATCTCAAAACATTTGCCCTCCTGATGATGAATTTACAAAGTAGGAATCTGTCCTTCACTTTGGAGGCTGGCCCTATACATATAGGTTTTTCTGAGGGCCTTCTTTTCTGGGGGTTTTCACCAAGAGCCCAAGTTGTACACATGTGTACAGAGGAGATGCTTTAGACTCTACAAAAACAGGTAGAGCCTAAGCCTGGTCGGTCTCTCTGAGGGTGACACATATGCAGCAGCAGCCTGAGATTTGATTACAGTCCTAGATGGGTGTCCCCCCTTCCTTGGGAGTACAGGTGTCATGAGCTAGTAGGTCATCCAACTTTGACAAGGGATAGGGCCTGTCATTAGAGACAGGATGACTATAGCCCAGTGGAAGGGTTGCCACTTCCAGCTAAGTTAACTTGATATTTCTGGTTCTGGAGTCAGAGCCGGTCTCTTCCTTGGCTTGAGGTCAGGCTTTCTCCTTGAGCATGCTTCAAGGTTGCCAAAATGTTCAGTGGTATAGTAGGTAGGGATCTAAGAAACATTCCGACAGGTAAGGCAGACAGGTGTTTGTGTCAAGTCCTTACCACTAAGAGACCTGTGCCCCTTTCTGTAGAATGACACCCTACAGGCAGGAGGGGAGGATAGGCATCACAGGTGTGCCCAGGGAAGCAGAGACCATAGGCAGAGAGTTTGGATCTACGGAATGTGTGCTGCCTCTCTGTGCATCCAGACTGTGTTCCAGAGCAGTTTTAGGCTGACAGAAAACTGAACTGAAAGCATAATTTCTCTTACCATTTGGTCCTATGCTCCCTCTGTGGAGATTTTGCACTAGGTATTGGGGCGGAGGAGACTGGTTACAACCCAACTAATGTTGATATGTATTAACTAAAGTCTGCAAATGACTGGAGGGCACCCAGGGTGTTACACCTCCCATGGAGTTTGACAAGTGTCTGGTGGCATGTATTTCTCATTGTGTAGCTTGCCCTGGCCTCTGTCCCGAGTATCCCATTCTGTGTCCCCCTCCCTTTCCAAACCCATGGCACTTGCCTTTCGTCCCTGGATCCTTGCCCTTCAGGGATACACAGTTAGGGTCATACTGAATATGCAGGCTTTTCAGACCAGCTGTTTCCAGGGGTGGCCTGCCCTGAAGTGTTCCTCCTGTCCTCTCATTATGCACTACTAATCCTTTGTGATTCTTTTTTGTCACTTTTGAAAGTTTGTTCCTTCCCAGTCTTGCTGCTTCAGTGTTCAGCTCTTTGATTCCTGAGCTTGTGTGCTGCCCATTAGGGTGGAGAGTTGTTTGCAGGGTTCTGCATGTCCCACCCGCCACCCCCTCACCCCTTTCAACTTCTTGGCTCCTTTACAAAAAATTAAAGCATTTTTAACTTTATATTAAGCATTTATTGAAGTGGCACAGCTCAATTTCACTTATTAGGGTTTTATTTCCTAAATAACACTGTTTGGAATATTTAAATCACAGAGGCCATAAAAGGAGAATGATTAAATTATTGGAAAGGCAACCATGCTGCCCCATGGCGTAAAAACAGGATGAATTCAACGTTTGGTGTAGTTGTTGGCTTTTTTGGTTTAATAAATTAAACTACAAATTTTCCTAATTGCCAAACAAAATGTTAGGCCAGCTTTAGCCATTGCTGACAGTAAAACAGAACATAAAGCCTGCTGAGAGTTATATGTGGTATTTAATACGAGACAGAGTAATGCTTGGGCTTTTACGGTTAAGTATGAATTCACACCAACAGCATTTGTTTCACATTAGGGAAGGTTTGTAAATCAGATCAGTGTGCTGGGATGGGGTGGCCGGGTGGCCTCTCTTCTTGATATTTGGTTGTTGGGCATGTGGCCAGAGATGGTTCCCCATCCACTTCCACATTCTCAATGAAGCGATAAGCCCCATGACACCCGGAAGATTGGGTCAGGAAACAAGTTGGGGATTGGATTGGATGAACGGTGTGTCCCCACCATGAGAGGTCACCAGTCTGAGCTGGCCACTGGGCAGCAGCCATCAGTTACCCAGACGTCGGCTGCTGTGGGTCCCCGGCCAGGGGAGGCCCCAGGGAGAGAAGCAGGACCTGGGAGAGTGCTTCACGGGGAGCAGCAGTCCCTGCCATTTATTAAACGTGACAAGCGGGGCTCTAAATATAACGGTCCTTTTCCCAAAGATCATTACTTTGAACAAATAATGACTCATGCAAGTTACTACACAGCCAGGGTCCCATCCAGAGCTGGGCCTTTGTGTGGCTCAGATGCAGATCCTGCCCTTTCCCATTCCCTATTCAAGGTCAGATTCTCTCCTACTCTGCTTGACCATCGGGGCATTTGTCCTGGACACTGGTCTTGCCTTTCTGGGAGCTTGTCTTATTGCTCACAATTCCTAGAAAAGCTTCACGTGAAAACAAGCTTGTCTCAGGACAGAATATCCCGACACAAACATATGCCCTATAGTTTGAAAATACTTCTTTCATGCTTCCTAACATGCTTTCCTATATGCTAGCATGCTTTCATGCTTCCTTCCTATATGCAGGCCTAACAACAACAACAACAACAACAAAAACGTAGTGGGAAGTGTGCTTGCTGGGCTCACAGTATCTGTCACAAGTAGTGGCCATGGCCCATGTTTGGTAAGACCCTAGGATAACTATTCCCAGCAATTAGAGCATCCAGACCCCTTTCCAGCACCAAACTCATTTGTCCCCATTTATTAGGCTGTGCACAGTAACTAATTTACATTGTTTCAGAGTTATGTGTTATGGTAATTTATTGCGTGTGCGGGGGTCACACAGAGGTGACCAGTCGGCAGGGCAGATCCCTGTAAGGCGAGGAGGGAGAGCCCAGAAGGAGGAGCAGGGAAGTCAAGGGGTCTGTGATTTTAAACCGGCTACAGTCTTTTTAATCACGTTTTGATTTATTCCTTGTGACGTGGCTGGCTTTACTCTTACTCTCTGTTTTTTAACAAATCAGAGCTGGAAACGGGATTCTTTTTGTTGTTGTTGTTGAAGGAAACGGCAGTGATACTCTCTAACGAGTGGAGACTTTTACTAACACCCTGAATAAAATATTTGCCAGCGGCCCCCACTATATGTAAAAGCACTCCACGGAGGAAACAGTGTCGTCACTGCTCCCCTCATCATAGCAGGTTTCGTTATCAAGTTGAGGAAAAAGGCTTGTTTAGGTGAAAATAATGATCATAAATAGAGCTGTACAGTGGGGCTCAAGGCAGCAGTGACAGAGCCTGCTATCAGGACCTGCAATTCCAAGGAAATATGACTGTTCTGATCCAGGGAAGCAGTAATTATCTTTTTGTGAGGAATGTACAATGGTGTCGGATGATGAATTGATCGCAGATTGGAAGCGTGGTTCAACTGTCATGTTACAGAGATAAGA
This sequence comes from Arvicanthis niloticus, assembly GCF_011762505.2. NCBI lineage: Eukaryota > Metazoa > Chordata > Mammalia > Rodentia > Muridae > Arvicanthis > Arvicanthis niloticus. Next base: position 104,116,893 of record NC_047658.1, on the reverse strand, counting down.
GAGAGCCGCGGGATTGCTCATCGCTTTTGCTAGTTCACAGCCAGCCAGTTTATTAGCACAAATCCCAAATGTTTAGTAAACTCATTAGGTCCCATCTAATGCTAATTTATCATCATAGGTGGAACCCTAGCAGTGAGGCCGGAGGACAGTAAGGAATCCGCGTGATTTACAGAGCGTTCTGATCAATCACTTTCTCCGCACTGACCATTTTTCTTCAAACGCTTTAAAGGGGCCTGAGCCAGCCTAGGATCACACCACTCCAATTGGTCAGGGTTCTTAGAGTTATCTTCCCAAGGATGGTTATCTGAAAGGTTAGGAAATCCTATACAAACTGATGTGAGACACAGAACTGGGCTCTAGGACCACTGTGCTGCCTTTCCTTACCTCCCTGGCCTCCCCCTCTCCTCCTCTCCTTCCTCTCCTTCTTTTCCCTCTTCTCCCTCCTCTCTCCCCTCCCTTCTCTCCAACCCTCTCCTCCTATCTCCCCTTTTCCTTTTACAATCTGGTCACAGAGTCGAATTCAAAGAATTTCCTTGCAAAATCAGTTTACCAAGAAATGCATCATGGTACATAAATGTCAAGTGCAGTTTATTCTAAACTTCAGACAGTGTTTTTCTTTTAAAAAATCAAGCTTTAAATGCCCAGTTCTCCTGACATTTTCGTACATATTCTATAGTGTTTTCGAAGAGGATAATAACCTTTGCTTGATCCCAGGCAACAGCTGCAAAGATAATGAAATTCTTATGATATTTCACCAGGTAAAATGTGAATTGCAGAAGAAAAGCTATTGAATTTTTATGGATCTTAATCGCATAAAATGAGATTCATGGGGCATACGCATAACTATACTCGGTGGACCAGCTGGCTGCAGTTGCAGCGAGGATTCACCGTGTGGTGTGAGGGGCGCTCCAGCCTCCACTAAGAAATGCTCCCCAAACGCTGCCTTCAGCTTGCCCTAAGAGTGATAATGAAATATGACAGAAATTTCCTTGTGCTGGATCAGTGGCAAGCGAGGTCCTCCACCACCAATATTAATTCATCTGACTTATGTTCCAGTCTTGATTTACCTTATGATTAAAAACTTCTGCAGGTCTGCTCAGCAATTGAGATCAGATCTCATCTGCAGCCCAGTGGTATTGATCCCTATTTAACATCAAGGCTCAGAATTGATTGGCATTGATTAACAATAAAAATGCTCTCCTCCATGTCCAGCCGCCAAGCCAGCATTCTGAAAGGAGGACGCTACGTCGCCCCCCTCATTGACCAATCTGAAAAGAGAAACGGCCCCACCCGCAAGTAAACAATATATTTTAATGTTATTGTAGCTGGATGCTGGACCGACACTGCAAATTGATTTTATTCTTGTTGTATGAGATAAATATCTTTAATAAAATTCTCATTTTATTTAGGATTTTACAGGAATAACTTGATTACTCAAATAGTGGTATTTTTCTTTTCCCATGGTGTAAAAAATGGATTAAAACATAAAGGCTGTAATAACGTAATCCTAGAGACAAAATGTTAATCAACTTTGAAACTGTGCACAGGATGGGAAAGTCCGGGGAGATAGTCCACGTGTGGCGGCGGGGAAACCCAGATGACAATTGGCTTTACAGAACATTTTACCCTGTCAGCTAGTGCTGTGTGACCAGACCAGCACACAGCTGCAGTGTGCTTGAAGGCTAGTTCCCCTGCAGAATGCCTCAAGAACATATGGCTCCAGAGAGCTCAGCCTAGCAGAGCTACTCAACAGGAGCGAACCTGGCCACCTCAGAGAGACTGGGCCTTTGTTTCTGTTCTGTTTTTGTTGTTTCCTACAGATGCAGCCTGAGAAAAGGAACTCTAGCAGATCTTCTAATTAATAATAGAGACTTAAAAAGTGAACTGAGGAAAATAAATCAGAACAGTCTCGAACACTCTAACTTTTGATACGCTTTCTTGGAAGCCGTCCTGTTCCCAAGACCGGCTAGTAACCCCTAGCAACCCGTGAACACGCATCCTTAGCATCCAAGCATGCTGGAGGCCAGGTCCAGCTGAAAGGAATTATCCAATCTCTAACATACAGAAGTTTACAGTTATATAATGATGGAGAAAACCACAAATCCCAGGGGATGTCAAATTTTAGAGATACTTTTAAAATGAAATTATCCAGCCAAGCCTCTAAGACAACCTTCTTGTGCTTAAGACAATAACTACGGTCTGGGATTAATTTCTTTTTTTTGTGATAGGGCAAATCCAATTTGCTTCTTTAACTGTTGATTAAGGAATCAGTTCTACAAGGCTGTCCCCTGGAATTATTTGCTGTTTATTTGTCTGTGGAGAGCTTCTGGAATCCCCTCCAACTGGGAAGGCCAGGTCAGGCATGGTGTAATGAAGAACTGCCTGGTGGCTCCAGGCGCTCTGACTGGCCTTGTTTGTGTAGAAGAAATAGTTGGCTCTTTGAGCAGCTACTTCCTATCATGCTTGCAAAGCAGTGCAGAGAGGAGAACCCAAATCCATCTTCTCTGTAGCCTTTCTTTTTGCACTCTAAGGGGAGACACCTATTAGGAAGCAATAAATAAGTAAATATCTTAAATTAGAATGTATCTCACTTCAAGGTCCTCAGAATTAGTGTCACTGTGTGCTCTGGTATCAGGAAAACCAAGGTGTCTGGCTCCTCTTCTGCACAGGATGTATCTTCCTTCCCACTGGATGGTACGAGAAGAGGGTCTGTTCTGTTCGCCTAAAATCAAATGTGAGTACTGAATGTAGTGAGCCTTCGGTTTTGTTTAAATGCTTTGTAAACAGATGTGTGATATTTAACAACTGAACTTTATCTTCATCCCCAAATGTTTCTGTGTATGGAAGGCCAGCCTCAGTTCCCCCAAATTGTCTCAGGCCCTGGGTGACCTACTATGTTGGTTGTTTTCTGCTTGTTCTCTGAGATTCTATGGTTGTTCTTGCGGTATAGTGGGCGTTCTGTCAGATATATGGTGTGTTCTAGGAAAGTGTGTTCTGGGGTATCTGAGACTTGTTTCTGTTTGATTTGGTCTTTATGTGCTGAGAGCCATTTCTCCCTGTGTCAGAATGAAATCTGATTTTTGATTTAAGGGTTGGGGGAGGAGGTTCGTTTTCTCAGCAACATCTTGCTTTGCCACCCTTGGAAGAAGACATCTATACACAGTGTCAAGAGACTGCCAACTGATTCCAGGCAGGGCTGCCCCAAACAGGAGAGTGTTAGAAGTTCACTTCGAGTCTTCAGTGAGACATCTGAATGCTCACACATAATTTTTAGGTTTGTAAAACTTGTAGTAGAAAAATGAAAGGAAAAAAGTAGGGAAAAACCAGACAATGTATGAGAATTTGTGTTGGCCAAGTGTGTGTGTGGTTCCTGTTCTGAGCTAAAGGAGTCAGGCCCCCCACAGTACCTCTCTGCTGGCTACAGGGATACAAGGGCTTGGGCCACTGGTATAGAGCTTGAAGCTCAACTTTGTTACTGGTAGCTTCTGTTCTTGCCTCACTGCTAAGACTACCTGGGTTATACTGTGAAGGAATCCCACATGTCCCTCTGTCCTCTGATCTTGAGGGCCCTGGACATAGCTCTGCTCTGCTTTCCTTTTCTTTTCCCACCTTTCTTTCCTGGCTTTTATGGCCCTCATCATCAGATGCCTGCAAGGCTGTTCCTTGTCACACTCACTCATATCCCACCTCAGAGTCCCTTCTCAGGGTCTGTTTCCTGGAATCAGGTAGTGGGCCAGTGGCAAGCCTCAGGTGGGGCAGCCCAGCTGCTTCTCCAGCACTCAATTCCTCCAACACTCATCAGTGGGCAGAGGTAGAGCAGAAATGAGTGCTGTCCCTAGCATATGTCCTTAAGTACTGATGCCTTGTGCTTCTGAGTAAGGGCCCAGAATAGTCAGTCTTACTACACCTGGCTTACTCTGTCCTTTCACAGCTATATCTTGCTGAGTACCTCAGGGGATACTTTGGTACCTTGAGCTTGGTGCCTGCCACAGGCTGAGTTGAGTGATGACATTTGTTAGTCTAGCCACTCAGGTTTATAAAATGCTTTCTTTCTTAATTTAAAATATAAACATTCCCCATAGCTTGTGACAAAGTTTCTGTAAGGCATGTGGGAACCAGGAAACCTTTTCCCTCACTAATTTCTAAAACCTGGGAGGCTCTGAAAAAGTCACAGCCAGGAAGACCTTGTATGGATGGAACCTGGGGCAGTTTAAGTCTGTGAGAACCCAGGAGAGTCTGGTCAAACCATCCAGGGAGGAAAATGTGATGGGTGGTCCACAGCAGTTCTGTGATAGTTGAGGGTGTGTGAGTTCTTCACCTTAATGTTTCTCTTGTCACTGGGTTGCTCCTTGGATAGACTGGTGGCCTTGGATGGGAAAAGTTCTAGGACTCTAAGCTAAAGAGTAAGGGTATGGCTACTCCTTCTTGGCCAGTCTCCACTTCTTTGTAGGTCTAAGAGGAGGCCAGATATGGGAGCCCACCACTGAAGCCCTGTTCATCCATGTGAGAGGTCGTAGGGTGATCACAGCTGTTAAGTGTCTTTGTAAGACATGTCTGCACAACTAAGTCGTAATTATTGCCATCTCCTCAAATTTGGAGCATTAAGAAGCTTGTTTCAGCTGGGAGGGTCTGCAGCTGGGATTTAAACCTAGGCTGTTGGGGCTTTTCCATTCATTTACCCCTTTCTGCTGTGCCCATAGTGGCCAGCAGGCTCTGAGAGTACTTTTCTCTCTTGATCTCCAGGAAATGCTGGAGAGGTTTCACACTTTAGACCCATGAGATGGGAAGAGAAGGCTTCTTGTGATGTACAGCTGTGACATGCACCCTGTGCAGAATGCTATGGGTGACTGTATGCTGGTCAGGTGGTTTATATAAGTGAAGACCTATGTGCACATAGTGTGGCTTTGTGGATGGTGAGCAGATGCCCTGGGACACTTGTGTTCCCATGAGAGTTGGGCTACAGATCTTCAGAGCTGTGAGCTTAGAAAGGAGATTGAAAACACTGGATACGTCAGTACATGCTTAGGTGGTGGAGGTAGGAGCGTCAGAAGTTTAAGGTCATTCTCAACTGCATAAGGAGTTCAAGGTTAGCCCAGGATATATATGATAACCTTTTTCAAAACCAAAAAACACAACAGAGATCAAGGATATTCTGGATGTAAATGGGGGAACATGCAGAAGTACTAATATGTATAAGAGGTGCTGCCTAAGGGACCCCATGCGCCACCATCTCAGGGCTGCTCAAGTTCTCAGAAGGCTGTTTGGAAATATTGTTTTTGAGTGTGGTTGTAAGGTTGATACCCTTTTTTCAGGCCTTGAAACAATTCAGAGACCTAGTCTCAGCTTGTGCAACAGAAGTTCGCTATTGACTCGGAGATGTCCAGTTCCACATGGGAATTCTAATTCCATTTATCAATGAGAAGTGCTGAAAGGGTTTCAATCTGATTAAGCTCTATGACAGGAAAATCCAGAGAGGCAACATCATAATGCCGACCCCTCAGCAGAATTGAGAATGCCACAGTGGGCAGGCTGGTTCTGTCTACGATGCCTTTAAACTGTCTCTTCCCCATCTGTGGCTAAACCAATACATGCAAGCAACACAAGGGGCTGAGAAATGGCTCAGTCATTAAGCACTAGGACCCAAGCTCAGAACCCACCGAAAAAAGCCATGTGGGGTCTCCATCACATAGTGTTGTAATTTCAGCTCTGAAGAGGTGGAGATAGGTGGGCTCTTGGGATTCACTGGCTAGCTAGCCTAACCTACTTGCTGAGCTTCAGGCCAAATGAGATACTGCCTCAAACAATAAAGATGGATGTGGCCAGAGAGACAGCTCAGTGGTTAAGAGCACTTGCTGCTCTTTTAGAGAAATGGGGTTCAATGTACAGCATCCACATGGTGGCTCACAACCATCTGTGACTCTAGTATCAAGGGCTTTGATGCCCTCTTCTAACCTTTCTGGGCACTGGGAATGTGCTTGGTACACAGACATACACACAGGCAAAACCAATCATACAATAAAGCAAAAGAAATAAATACTAAAAATTAAAAAAAAGATAGATAGCACCTCAGGAAAGATACCTGAGGTTGTTCTCTGGCCTTCATATGTATAATCATACATGTGTACGAGCATCCACATGCATACATATTAACCCACACCAACACATACACACTGTGCAAATCTGGGTAGAAACACAGATCCTTAACCACAACTGTAAGAATGAGAGGATCTGTCCGAATCGCCTTGTGCACTGCCACCACCTTTTCTCCCAAGGGTCCCTGGGGTCTCTGTTTTTCCTGGCATCTGTTTTTAAAAGTCCCCAGAGGGAAAACCTATCTGAGCCCTTGGGAGCAAAGTTCCTTCCTTAACTTAGGGATTGAGACTGTCCTCTAAAACTACCCCACTCTCCACACAGACCAAGAACTTCTCTGTATTTAAGAGTCTTGGACCCTATCCCTTGAGAGACAAAAGCCCCTGCTCTCCACAGAGGTCATGACCAAGCTCTCTGATCTTAGTGAAGACACAGGACTCCTGTCCTGGGGCAGGGCTGCGTTTGTGAGAGAGGTCACCCACCCCTGATGCCTTTTCAGTTTTCAAGGACTCACTCAGCCTTTCCTTGTGTGTGATAGTTTGGTAGTTTGATGAGTGCCTCCCCACAATTCTAGATAGGCCTGAGCCTTCTTCCTATAAAGTGAATTGTATGGAGTCTAGGGCATAAAGGAATCAAGAATAAAACCTTCTACAAAATTAGAAGCTCTGTCTGCTCAGTTTTATCCTCTGAGACCTTGCCGTGGTCATCCCTCACACAAAGGCCACCCTGCTCCCATTGGCTGCCCCCAGCTACTTGAAGCCATCTCCTTTTTGAGCCTTGGGTAACCCTGGCTATATTCTGTAGTCTCAGCTGCTGACATTGTCCCCAGGGACAT